>NC_081186.1:23891835-24053595 GCF_029867415.1 Vicia villosa | reverse complement strand
AAACCTTCGAAGATCAACTTCTTAAACGAAATCTCCAGCTAACAAGATTACGCTGGACATAGACTATAAAGAAAGAGTACTTCTGGACACTGTCAGTTTCTTAGAAAGAATCTGATTTCATGGTCAAGCAAGTGGCAATCTACAATTTCTCTTTCAACAGCAGAGGCTGAGTACTTCTCAGCATCTCTATTAGGGATGGCAGGCCGACCAAAACACGCAAGGCTCACCCGCACCAAACCCGATTCAATGGGTGAAAACCCGAGTTGACCGGGTTCGGATGCCACCCGGTATTTTGGGTGCGGGTTTGGGCAGTGTGAAACCCGCGCCCGAAATCCGAAATCACAACCCGCTTATATATATATATATATATATATATATATATATATATATATATATATATATATATAAAAAAATATTATATATATATAGGAAAAATATATTTTATGTATTTTGTTGCAGGTTCGGGTGAAAAAACCCGAACCAAACGGGTGTGGGCGTGAGTGTTATTTTGCCACATGAATAATTTTTGGGTTCGGGTTCGGGTGGTGATTTCGGGTGCAGGTTTGGGTAGTGTGAAACCCGCACCCGACCCTACCCGTTGCCATCCCTAATCTCTATGCAGCACTTAGATGCTCTAGATGAAGAATCAGCTGGAAGATTATTAGATTTATGAGAGTAACATTCCTATCTTCTGTGATAATACTACTGCTATTTGTTTAAGTAAAAATCTCATTCTACATTCTAAGGCTAAACATATTGAAATAAAACATCATTTCATTAAAGACTATGTTCAGAAAGGGACCCCATCTTAAAAATTTATAGATAAAGACCATCAATGGGTTGATATCTTTACAAAATCCTTAGCTGAATATAGATTTCTATTTATTCTGAAGCATCTGAAAATGGATTATTGTCTAGAGTAAGATTCCATTAGAATATAATGTGTTTAGTCATAGTCTGAAGAAATGAGATTATGATTTCAACAAAAAGTATTTTCTTTTTCAGAATCTCAGTCATCAGAAGATGTTTTGGTCAGAAATGTCTTTGATCAGATGGAAATCTTTTAATTTTCCAGATTCTGAGGATACCAAAACATGTCACTTAATTAGAGGCATGATTAATGCGTGTAACTCTCGGTATACCTAATCATTACACTCTACTTAGGTTTCTCTTGAGCAGTGTGTTTTGTTTTTTGGAAGTGACTAATTCAAATTTATGGCTATCATTTATTACTCCTCGTGATTATGTTTTCTGTTTCTCTTTCTTCTAAAACGTATATACACTAACATACACCCTACTTCTCACTACCACACTTTTGCGTTAAAAACCCTAAACCTTATCTCTCTCTCAAGCGTTCTTGATGTTCTTCATCTTCTTCATCAATCTTCGTTAATTTCTTCACCATCTTCAATAACATCTTCATCATGAATGCTCAACAACAGAAAGTCGTTATGTGGTCATGATGACAAAAGCTAGTTATGACATGTCTAGCTTTAGATGCAAAAACTTGGCTCCTACAATAGAAAATATTGATCCTTCACGGGGAAAGAAGAAGAAGAGTATAGAAGCTTCTGAACCTCAAAAGAAGAAGAAGAAGCAGGACAAAGCTCAAGCTTCTAAGAACATGTCATTAGCTTCTTATCCAGAACCTACTAGTAAGTCTGCTACTCCTTCTGTTTCTAATTCAGTTGCTAATATTATTAATGAACTTTCATCCTCCACCACTTCACTCCCAGTAACATCATCTTTTACTTCATTTTCAATTCCACCATTCCCATCAGTGTATATGAACTAACAAAAACAATTCCAATAACAACAACCATTTTCACTAGTGTCTCTGATCCTATTACTACAATAATATCAATTGTTCCCAAAAAATAAATAATCCAGTTTCTAATCCTTTTCCTTCAATCACCACTCCAATTCCATCAGCACCTTTTCATACGTTCACCTCATCAATAATCACTCCCATATCTAAAACAATTCCACCAACTCAACCCCCACCTGAATCTGAAACATTTCATTTTGCCATCTCACAATCTCTTTTTGAATTTGCTTTCACTAACCCAGAAGTAATCAATATTGATTCACCTTCTCCACAATATCACTATTCTGACCCACATTCACCAAATTCTTTAAGAACTTTATCTGACTCCTTCGAGATCCTCACTATTGAACCTCTTGAAACAATCATCTCTGAACCATTTAATTCAGCTACTTCTGCACCTTTTGATATTTCCACCTCTGAATCCTACACCATTTCCGACCTTTTTGATCTGACCGAGCAATTTGCTGAAATCCAAATTCCTGAAAGAGATCTACCCTTAGTCATTTATCAAGAATCTGTTCCCAAAATTCTCAAAACCTTGGATGAATTCATTGATATGTTTAAGGACAAGGATAAGAATCAGGTTGCAAAGGTTAGAGCATAGGCTAGTACGAGTTCTTATCCTCAAGCTCTGGATGACTCCTGGAAGAACCTTAAGAAGTGGATGTACTCTGAATTTGAGAGGCTGGTGAGCTTTTCAGATGCATCAAGGGTTGCTAATGTTCATATGGTAACCGAACGAGAAGAAGCTCGAAAGGAAAGAATCAGACTCTTCAATCTTATTGCTGCTAAGCAAAGAGAAGCTGAGGCTAAGGCACTTTAAGAAGCTGAAGAAGAGAAGCTCAAAGCTGCTGAAGAAGCTAAAGCGGCTAAAGAAAATGCAAATCAAGCTACTTTGGTTGTCTCATATGCTGATCTTGATATCTTGCGTTTGGAGCAAGGAGTAAGCGTCATCAAAGAAGAACAACATGTCTTTAAGGAAAGCATTGATCAAAAAAAGGTTGTCAAAAAATATGTTCAGACTATGCTTCAACAAATTCTGGCCAAGCTGTCAATGCCATCATCTTCTGGACCTTAGACACTTAGAATTTTTTTTCCTTTTGCTTATGAACCTTAGGATTTTATGTTTCCTTAGTTGTTTTTCTTTCCAGTTGTTGTTTGAATTTACTTTATTAATCAAAGTTTTCTTTTTATCATGTTTTTTCTTTCTCTTTTTATGTTTTTATGTTTTTCACACATAATTACCTTTTTGACTATGATAAAAAGGGGGAGTAATAACTGAAGTTAATATTTTGATTCTAATAGTCATATTCTTTAAAATGAACTGCTTACATTCTACCCATATAAACTTTTGTTTCTGTTAGAAGTATTTTGCTTTTTCAGGTAACGAGAACTGTGATTGAAATCAAGATCTGAAAGTGATAAACAAGTGTGTGTATCAAATTTTTGGAATCAAACTCTGAGAAGATTTTATCCATAATCAAGCTCTGAGAACTCAAGATCTTATTTGGCAGTTAGACTCTGAGAAAAGTTAATTCATAATCAAGCTATGAAGATTTAAAGATCTTGACTATCAATTCAGGCTCTGGATATTTCAAGATCTCATCAGGCTATGCGATTTCAAGATCTCGATTGGAAAATTGATATCAAGAATCAAGACTCTCAAGATCTCAACATTGAATCTATTGCAACCAGGGGGAGTTACCCAGATGGTTCATAATCAGGATATCTGATCTTCACCAAGTCTTTGATTCAGGGGAGTTTTTCATATAAAGGAAAAGTATTCCTTACCTTTCTTTTTCGAAACTTTTACTGATTATGTGCAAAATTGTGTCATCAAAATACATAGTTTTGTCATCATCAAAAGGGGGAGACTCTTAGAACAAGATTTGGATCTACAATAATACCTTTGAGATTTGATGATAACAATGAGTATGTTTGTATGAATAATTTTGGTACTCTAACGTTTGTTATTTTTGAGAATTTAACAAACAGGTTCTGATCTGATGAAAGGTACTCTCAAACCATCAAAAGAAACCAAGTTACACTTATGCACTACACAAGTTCTACTGAGCAGTAGCAAATCACTTCAGAAGGCTCTGAAGTTGTCACTCTGTTATGCTATTAAAGAAACCAAGTTCTGAAGATCTGAAGACAAAGGTTCTGAGGAACAATCTAGATTCTAAAGATTTATGTTTCTGAAGATAAAGGGTAATGAAAACCAAGTGCTCAAGATTCTGAAGACGTAGTTCTGAAGACTCTGAAGACTTGAAGCTCTGAAGACCTCTGGCTTATTTTCTCTCTTCTAAACTCATGCTCATCAGAAGCCTCTGAAGTCCAAGAAGAATAAAAGATAACGTTAACATGGTACATGGTACACAGTACAAGCGAATGTTTCGCTCCAGTATGCAGGATGATCTCATTGGCATAGTCAAAGCGAAATAATTGTTGGACTACTATCCGACTAAACAACCTTCACAGAATTTTTCAGGAATCTCAAGACTTGGAATACCAGTAACTATATCTTGGGTAGTCAGTTGATTGAGTGAACGAAAATTCAAATGTCCAAACCTCAAATGCCACAACCAACTATCCTTGTAGTCGACAACAGTTTTTAGACATTATACTTCATTCGAACTGATCATGGTCTTAAACGTCCTATTCTTTGACAAACAAGATTTCAATATCAAATTGTTCTGGGTGTAGAATAATTTTAAAACTCCATCTTTCATGACAACTGAGAAACCTTTCTTGACTAGTTGTCCAACACTTAGCAGGTTGCACTTCATTCGAGGTACATAGAGCACATTTTTGATCGTAGCTTTTCCTCCATTACTCATTTGAAAAACTATGCTGCCAATACCTTCTGCATGCAACAAACTATTATCAGCAAGTTTTACCTTTCTCTTCTTCGACTCTTCAAAATCTGCTAACCACACGTTTTGACAAGTCATGTGATTTGAGCAGCCTGATTCGAGGAACCAGATCTTGAATTCGACATGGTTATCTTCAAGTGCAACCATAACCTCTATAGCTTTAGAATCATCTAAATCTTGGCGTGCAAGGTTCGCTCATTCGTTTTTGTCTTTTGTCGACCCGTTGTCTTTCCTGCACCAACAATGTTTAGACAAGTGACGCCACTTTTCATAGTGATAGAAATGCACACCCTTTTTATATTCTCTGCCCTTTCAATAGTTTCCTCCTCCTCTTTTCGTGGATTCATAAGTTCTATATTCAACCTGCTGCTTGTGAGGGTTCGACCAAGGCTTCTTGCCCTGAGTCTTGTCGACTTTGCCTTTGAATTTGTTGGAACCACTATTCTTTTTCCATGAATGAGCCTGTAAAGCTTGTATTGAATCCTGAAATCCTTTCCTTTCAACAATCTTAATCTCATGTGCTTCCATCGAACCAACCAAGTCTTCCAATTTTAGGGTTTTGAGTTGATTAGATTCTTGAATAGCTACGATAACGTGATCAAAGTGAGAGGCCAACGTACACATTACCTTCTCAACTATCATCTTATTAGTTAGGGTTTCACCACAACCCTTCTTGAGATGGACGAGTTTCTGCACTTTCGACACATACTCTGCAATCTTTTCGTCTTCTCCCATCGACAATAATTAATATTGTCAATGCAAGGTCTGTAATTTGACAACCTTGACTTTCTCACCTCCTTCATAATATTTGACAAGAATATTCCATGCCTTATTGTTGATTAAGTATGAGAGATTCTGTCAAAATTTGCAGAATCAACCGCCGATTGAATGAAATACGCAGCCTTGTAATCCTTCTTCTTGACTTTATTGTCGGCTGTTTTCTGTGCTTCGCTAGCATTTGCAGCTAGCGTAGGAATGTTGTTGCTAACCACTTCTAGGATTTCATGGAAGCCAAACAAGGATTGCATCAATTTTCTCCATCGGATACAATTCTTGTCGTCAAGCATTGGAAGAGAATTCGAAATATCATTAGTACCATTCATCTTTACAGCGATTGATTCACGTTCCCTGGAAACGCGATCTCTGACGTGAAGTTCTTGAAAAATCGATCAAGAACAATAATCGGAAGCTCTGGATAACAATTTGTTAGTGCGTGAGGCACTTTTAGTAAGGAGAGAATAGAGAGAATAAAGGAAATAAGGACTATTATTGAATTGAATTGTACAAATAATGATAGAGACTATGACTATTTATATATAACCCTGATTGGGCTTGGGCTTACACAACTTGGATTATATTTGATATTATCTGATTATATTATATTTGATATTATATAATTAATATATCAATTTCAATAATATTTCAACAAAGTAAACAATTGCATATAATTTTATAAAAACATTTCCTATTAATTGTAATTTTTACAAATGTTTGTTTCTATTTAATCTCCAGTTTAATGAGTTTAAAAACTAAATTGTGATATAATAGCACTTGAGATTATATGTGATATTATTAGATTAGATTATATTTAATATTATCTATCATATAAGAAAATTCATAGTTGTTGAAAAATCAATTTTGCCCCTCTGCTCAAATGGTCTATCCACGTGTATGGCCTCACCAACCAACACAACTTTCTACTTCATTTCTTTCTTACTATGCAACTTGCCTCTTCATTTTTTAATTTTGAATGTCCGTGTGGTTAGAAAAACTCAAATATATTGTATAACCTCCTTTTCCATCAACTATTAAATAGTAGACTGCACAAGCTAACCTACTTTGATTGCTATGTTGTATTTACTACTTTTCATAGTAAATAATATCTTTATGTTGCTTCTTATTTTGCTTCTCTCTTCAACATCCTTTTGCTTTTCTCATTCCACCATCTTCTCTCTTCTCTAAATATATTATCTCTATTTCTTTTGTTCATCAATTTTTCTCCAATTTATTTACTCACTACCCATTATTTCTTCTACAATCTAAATAAATATAAACTCATTTTTTACTCTATTGTTTTTCTCCTTCATTTTAATATTTATTTGGGTTTTTCAGGTTATAGATCCACCAAACACGGAAACAGGTAGTAAAACAACATTAATAATAAGAAACGGGTTAATAATATTAGATCATATATGTTAATTTATTTTCTTTTATATTTATACCAAGTTAAACATTTTAGATCAGATCTATTATTCTCAGATCTTTTTCTCTCATTCATCTTCTTAACATTTTTTTACTTCTTTTATTTTCCAGGTTGTAGATTTACCATAGACGAAAACGAGAAGTAAAACAACATTGAAAACAAGAAACAAGTTAATATTTTTTAAATTAGATCTATTATTTTCTTGTTTTTTTATAATGTTTAGAGTTTGGATCTACAAATATATTATCAAATCATATCTATAATTATAATTTTTAATCTGGCTTGGGATTTTTTTCGGAAATTTTCTGGATTGGAATCTTTAAATGTAAGAGGTTTGGTTTTCTTTATGATTTAGATGATTTGTATTTCTTTATTTATTTTGATTTTTAATGCATTTTTTATGTGTTCTTTTTATTTCAATTTTGTATACATATATATTTTTCGTGTATTCTGTTTTGTAATTTATGCACTTACTCAATAACAAATAATGCGTCTTTCTCATCTTCTGCTATTATAGTTTACAATATATCAATATGTTTGCCTTTGAGGGGACTAATACATGTCATAGTTCCTAAATGTTAAAGGTTTAAGATGGAGAAATATTTAGGTTTACATTTTATAAAATTTCATCTTAGGGAATGATAGAAATAAGTATGTTTTAAAAATTGGAAGATCCATGTCATACAAGTTAAAAACAGTTCATATGTGTATGACCAAATTCTTAACATATAAACTACTTTAATTATAATTTATTTTATAATCATACATGTCATAAATGTTTATTTATGATGATAATTAGAATGCAATCATTTTTTAATAAATTTTATTTTCTTATAATTTGGAAATTGTATAAAATGGAAAAATGAAACTATTAATTCAAATATTTAAATATAAAAATTAATAAACTATTTTTTGTTACTTAATATTTTAAATTTAAAAGTAAATATTTGAAATTTGTTAATTCGCTATTTTTCTGATTGACATTATGTTTGGTAGAACTAACTTATGGGGACATGTTGAATAAGATGTTCCATGCAACTAATGAAGACAGGTCGAGAAAGATGTTCTATGCATAGTTCATTCGACATCGCGTCTGTTTTGTTACAGCTGGATCAGTTGGAGTTAGTTGATGTACAAGTGCAGAATATTTTGAAATATTATGCAATCTTATATGGAGCTTGAATTAAGGGATAAAAGATTGTCTCTGATTTCAAGTTATTTGATTAGTTACTAAATATGAAGAATATTTATGAATCTATTATTTGGAGTCCTTTCTTCATGGAGAATATTGATGAAGATTTTCTAGAGTTCCCTGTGTAACACCCTTCTAATACCCCGCATAAATAATAAACAATAATCAGAGTAAACATGAATAAGGGCATTACAACTTCCAATGATTAAACAATAATACTCATGTCATGCCATAAAGGAGAACGTCAACCAAATTTATTCAGATTCATCATGTTAACACAGCGGAATTATCTTTAACATCTGAATAACAAACAGCCAAGTCACAGACTTAGAGCGTCAACATACAAATCCATCCAAAATAAAAAGTTCAGCAATTAATTCTAAACGACGCCCCCAGTGTTACACGACCAGAGCATGACACGGACCCAACTGACTCTAATACTACTTGACGAGCTAATCCTCACCAAGTACGAGAGCTACTCCTCAATCTGAAAAATAACAACAGTAAGGGTGAGTCTCATTCACATTTAACTAATGTTATAAGATATAAATAATAAAATATCATTTCACATGCCATTCACCCAATTACAGTTATGATCAGATTCAAACCATACAATCAGTAAGCAAACAACCAAATTAACACATATTATAACATTGGACAATCTTCCATTCATGTTATAATAGCAAAACAGCCTAATGCAATGCAACTACATGCATGTGGTACCAAAATCTGGGATAACCCAACTCACCGATCCACCATCATCAAGGATACGGCAACACCCACTCACTAATTCCACACAATGGGAATTAGCTACCACTGATCCACCATCGTCAAGGACCAGCCACATAATGATTATGAATGCATGCATCAACCATAACATGCTCATCACCCACATACATCGATCAATGTCATAATCATCAATAAAACACATATTTCATACCAACAATACATGTATAATAAACACCAGTTATAACCACAACATCATACAGGTAAGACATTCATTAGTGTACCTATAAACATATCCCGCCACAAACAAATAAGATCGGGTGTTTTAAAAATAATTCGAGCCACAACTCAAAACACCATTTGAGTATATAAATTATTTGATTAGCTTTACTGTACTCGAAACCGCACCAAAATCCGGTTTACGGTTTAAAAGTTACACCTCTTTAAAACTTTTCAAAATGGACAGTCGCAACAACTAACAGCACGCGGCGCCACACACAGTTCGCGGCGCGGAACGAATAGGAACTACGCCTTCGCGGCGCAAACAAAGGTTCGCGGCGCGGAACGAATAAAAACTACGCCCTCGCGGCGCGGTCATATGTTCGCGGCGCGTACTGAACACAACAAAAATTCCTGGCCTTCTGCTAAGCAGTTCGCGGCGCCAACTCCTGGACGCGGCGCGAACTGGCGAATTCCAGCGCTCCGAATAGCAGAAAACAGCCTGCGATTTCGTCCCTCTTTCACCGAATCACTACCAAACAAATCTCATTCCAACCAGATTTCGCATACAGTACAACAACCACATATTATAGCACATTATAATACATTCAACCATCCAATTATCACCAATACATGATCAATATAATCATTATGCATCAATCCTCCCAAAACCTAACATTTCTACAACCTAAGCACAACCCAATTGATGCGAATAATACGATCAATTCTATCATACTATCTATAATCCCATAATAGAAGATAAACGGAAGAGTCCCCCCTTACCTGAAGGTTGATTCTTCGTTCTTCCTCGGTCGCACTTCTCCGTTCCTCTTCTCTTTTCACGTTCAGACTTCTTTTCCCAATACTGTAACCTTCTCTATTCTACCACTCCTTCTATTTTATTAAGAATAAAATAAAATTATTTTAATTAGTAATAGGGCCTACCAATACACCCCCTCCCTTACTAACCACAACTCAAGCCCAATTGCTTAATTCCTCATAATTCAATTAATCTAATTAAATTAAATTATGAAAATAAATGGAGTGTTACAACTCTCTCCCACTAAATAGTTTTCGTCCTCGAAAACATACCTTAGGCAAATAACTCTGGATAGGAATCCTTCATCTGACTCTCCAATTCCCAAGTCACATTCCCACCTGCTGGTCCTCCCCAAGCTACTTTGACCAGTGCTATCTCCTTGCCACGCAATTGTTTCAGCCTTCGGTCTTCAATCCTCATAGGCAAAGTTTCAACTGTCAGATTGTCCTTTACCTGTACATCATCGACTTGGATCACATGAGATGGATCAGCAATGTATTTCCTCAACTGTGATACGTGGAATACGTCATGCAGATTCGCAAGCGTCGGTGGCAACGCAATACGATACGCCACTTCTCCCACCCTCTCCGTAATCTGGAACGGACCAATGAATCGCGGAGTCAACTTCCTTGATTTCAGTGCTCTACCAACACCGGTTGTGGGGGTCACCCTCAAGAACACATGATCTCCTGCTTGAAATTCAAGTGTCCTCCTTCTTTTATCATGATAACTCTTCTGACGACTCTGAGAAGTCTTCATCTTCTCCTGAATCATCTTGATCCTTTCTGTTGTCTCCTGAACAATTTTCGGTCCAATCACGGCACTTTCGCCAGATTCATACCAACATAAAGGCGTTCTACACCTCCGACCATACAAAGCTTCAAACGGAGCCATACCAATACTCGAGTGAAATCTATTATTGTAAGTAAATTCGATCAAGGGTAGATAACTATCCCAAGCACCGCCTTTTTCCAACACACAAGCACGCAACAAATCTTCTAGTGATTGAATAGTTCTTTTCGTCTGTCCATCCGTCTGCGGATGATAAGCAGAACTCAATCTCAGCTTAGTACCCAAAGCCCTCTGCAAACCTTCCCAGAATCTGGATGTAAACCTTGGATCTCTATCCGACACGATACTCGAAGGAATACCATGTAAACTCACTATCCTGTCAATATACAATTGAGCCAGCTTCTCCATTGGGTAATCCATTCTCATTGGTATAAAGTGAGCAGACTTTGTCAACCTGTCTACAATAACCCAAATAGCTTCACAGTTCTTCACCGTCCTCGGCAAACCTGAAACAAAATCCATAGATATACTATCCCACTTCCATTCTGGAATAAATAACGGTTGCATAGCTCCATACGGTTTCTGATGCTCAATCTTCGACTTCTGGCAAGTCAGACAAGCATAGACAAATTCAGCTATTTCCTTTTTCATTCCAGGCCACCAAAACAGCTTCCTTAAGTCATGATACATCTTGGTAGCACCAGGATGAATACTCAATCCGCTACGATGTCCTTCTTCAAGAATGCTTCTTCTCAATTCGGCAACATTAGGAACACAAACACGATTACCAAACCTCATTATACCATTCTCGTCGATTCTGAATTCACCTCCTTTATCTTGATTAATCAGAGCCAACTTATCAACCAACTCTACATCAGTCTTCTGACCTTCTCGGATTTCCTCCAGAATACTACTAGTCAGCTTCAGCATACCCAATTTAACACTGGTAGGAGTGTCTTCACATACTAAACTCAAATCTCGGAATTGCTCAATTAAATCCAATTCTCTCACCATAAGCATAGACATATGCAAGGACTTCCTACTCAATGCATCGGCAACAACATTTGCTTTACCCGGATGATAATTCAGTTCAAAATCATAATCCTTGAGAAATTCTAACCATCTTCTTTGTCTCATATTCAACTCTTTTTGGTCAAAGAGGTACTTCAAACTCTTGTGATCACTAAATACTTCAAACCTTGAACCATATAGGTAATGCCTCCACAACTTCAACACAAATACCACTGCTGCCAACTCTAAGTCATGAGTCGGATAGTTTCTCTCATGCACCTTGAGTTGTCTCGACGCATAAGCGACTACCTGTTGATTCTGCATCAGTACACCTCCTAATCCTGACAACGAAGCATCACAATAAACAACAAAAGATTCCGCCGGATTCGGCAAAATCAAGATCGGCGCACTAGTCAACCTCTTCTTCAACTCTTGGAATCCTGCTTCACATTTCGAATCCCAAACAAACGCTTGACCCTTCCTAGTCAACTTAGTTAACGGTAATGCTAACTTTGAAAAACCTTCAATGAACTTTCTATAGTAACCCGCCAGACCAAGGAAACTACGGATTTCGGAAACTGACCTCGGAGCTTCCCACTGAGACACTGCTTCTACTTTCGTTGGGTCAACGGCAATACCATCCTTAGAAATTACATGCCCAAGAAAGCTCACTTCGTTTAACCAGAACTCACACTTTGACAGTTTTGCATAAAGTTTCTTTTCCTTCAATAGTTCCAATACCACTCTAAGATGATCCGCATGCTCTTTTTCATTCTTAGAATATATCAAAATATCATCAATAAATACTACTACGAACTGATCCAGAAAAGGATGGAAGATCCTATTCATATACTCCATGAAAACCCCCGGCGCATTGGTTACTCCAAATGGCATCACTGTATATTCGTAATGACCATACCTCGTTCTAAATGCTGTTTTCTGAATATCGTCCGTCTTCACCCGAATCTGATGATATCCCGACCTCAAGTCAATTTTGCTGAACACACATGCTCCAACTAGTTGATCCATCAAGTCATCAATCCTCGGCAAGGGATACCGATTCTTGATAGTAACCTTGTTGAGTTGTCTGTAATCCACACACAACCTCATTGAACCTTCTTTCTTCTTCACTAGTAACACTGGTGCACCCCACGGTGAGACACTAGGACGAATAAATTTCTTCTCAAGTAAATCTTCCAATTGATTCTTCAACTCATTCAATTCCGATGCCGACATACGATAAGGTGCCATCGACACAGGATTAGTTCCAGGAATTAGTTCAATAGCAAATTCTACCTCCCTCTCTGGCGGCAATTCTCTTACATCTTCTGGAAAGACTTCTGGAAATTCACATACTACTGGTAAGTCACTACTCACCGCTTTCTTTTTCACTTCCATGTGCGCAATCAACATGAACACGACAGCCCCGTCCTTCATTGCTTTATCCACTTGTCTAGCCGTCATTGCTAAATCCTCAACACTGACATCTTCAGGAAAAATAACCGTCTTCGTGAGACAATTGATATGAACCCGATTAAATTGCAACCAATTCATACCCAAGATAACATCAAGTTGTTCCAACGGAAGGCACACTAAGTCCATTCCGAATTCTCTACCAAAAATATCAATTGGACAGTTCAAACAAGCGAACGAAGTAGTCACTGAACCCGACGCAGGAGTGTCAATGACCATACTTCCATTAATCTCAGATATTTCCAAATTCAGTCGTTTAGCACAATCCAATGAAATAAACGAGTGAGTTGCCCCAGTATCTATTATTGCAATTAAAGGAGTGCCATGGATAAAACACGTACCTTTAATCAACCGATCCTCTGGAGTAGTCTCTGAACCAGATAAGGCGAACACCTTACCACCAGCTTGATTCTTCCTCGGCTTAGGACACTTAGGACTGATATGACCTTCTTCCCCGCAGTTGAAACAAGTTACAGTGTTCCCTTTGCACTCAATAGCAATGTGACCTGCCTTTCCACATCTATAGCACTTCTTTTCCTCACTCTTGCATTCGTGAATGCAATGTCCAGGTTCTCCACACTTGAAGCACTTAATAGGGGCACTAGAGTCTCCCCCACTAGGCTTCTTCCAGCCTCCAGCTTTCTGGTTACTCTTACCATAAGGCTTACCACGATCCATATGCTTTTTCCCTTTCCTGTCGACTAACTCGCGAGAGTGCGACGACTTAAGTTTAATATTGTCCTCTTCAAAGATTCGGCTGCAGTCAACCAAATCGACAATTTTTTGTTACTTAATATTTTAAATTTAAAAGTAAATATTTGAAATTTGTTAATTCGCTATTTTTCTGATTGACATTATGTTTGGTAGAACTAACTTATGGGGACATGTTGAATAAGATGTTCCATGCAACTAATGAAGACAGGTCGAGAAAGATGTTCTATGCATAGTTCATTCGACATCGCGTCTGTTTTGTTACAGCTGGATCAGTTGGAGTTAGTTGATGTACAAGTGCAGAATATTTTGAAATATTATGCAATCTTATATGGAGCTTGAATTAAGGGATAAAAGATTGTCTCTGATTTCAAGTTATTTGATTAGTTACTAAATATGAAGAATATTTATGAATCTATTATTTGGAGTCCTTTCTTCATGGAGAATATTGATGAAGATTTTCTAGAGTTCCCTGTGTAACACCCTTCTAATACCCCGCATAAATAATAAACAATAATCAGAGTAAACATGAATAAGGGCATTACAACTTCCAATGATTAAACAATAATACTCATGTCATGCCATAAAGGAGAACGTCAACCAAATTTATTCAGATTCATCATGTTAACACAGCGGAATTATCTTTAACATCTGAATAACAAACAGCCAAGTCACAGACTTAGAGCGTCAACATACAAATCCATCCAAAATAAAAAGTTCAGCAATTAATTCTAAACGACGCCCCCAGTGTTACACGACCAGAGCATGACACGGACCCAACTGACTCTAATACTACTTGACGAGCTAATCCTCACCAAGTACGAGAGCTACTCCTCAATCTGAAAAATAACAACAGTAAGGGTGAGTCTCATTCACATTTAACTAATGTTATAAGATATAAATAATAAAATATCATTTCACATGCCATTCACCCAATTACAGTTATGATCAGATTCAAACCATACAATCAGTAAGCAAACAACCAAATTAACACATATTATAACATTGGACAATCTTCCATTCATGTTATAATAGCAAAACAGCCTAATGCAATGCAACTACATGCATGTGGTACCAAAATCTGGGATAACCCAACTCACCGATCCACCATCATCAAGGATACGGCAACACCCACTCACTAATTCCACACAATGGGAATTAGCTACCACTGATCCACCATCGTCAAGGACCAGCCACATAATGATTATGAATGCATGCATCAACCATAACATGCTCATCACCCACATACATCGATCAATGTCATAATCATCAATAAAACACATATTTCATACCAACAATACATGTATAATAAACACCAGTTATAACCACAACATCATACAGGTAAGACATTCATTAGTGTACCTATAAACATATCCCGCCACAAACAAATAAGATCGGGTGTTTTAAAAATAATTCGAGCCACAACTCAAAACACCATTTGAGTATATAAATTATTTGATTAGCTTTACTGTACTCGAAACCGCACCAAAATCCGGTTTACGGTTTAAAAGTTACACCTCTTTAAAACTTTTCAAAATGGACAGTCGCAACAACTAACAGCACGCGGCGCCACACACAGTTCGCGGCGCGGAACGAATAGGAACTACGCCTTCGCGGCGCAAACAAAGGTTCGCGGCGCGGAACGAATAAAAACTACGCCCTCGCGGCGCGGTCATATGTTCGTGGCGCGTACTGAACACAACAAAAATTCCTGGCCTTCTGCTAAGCAGTTCGCGGCGCCAACTCCTGGACGCGGCGCGAACTGGCGAATTCCAGCGCTCCGAATAGCAGAAAACAGCCTGCGATTTCGTCCCTCTTTCACCGAATCACTACCAAACAAATCTCATTCCAACCAGATTTCGCATACAGTACAACAACCACATATTATAGCACATTATAATACATTCAACCATCCAATTATCACCAATACATGATCAATATAATCATTATGCATCAATCCTCCCAAAACCTAACATTTCTACAACCTAAGCACAACCCAATTGATGCGAATAATACGATCAATTCTATCATACTATCTATAATCCCATAATAGAAGATAAACGGAAGAGTCCCCCCTTACCTGAAGGTTGATTCTTCGTTCTTCCTCGGTCGCACTTCTCCGTTCCTCTTCTCTTTTCACGTTCAGACTTCTTTTCCCAATACTGTAACCTTCTCTATTCTACCACTCCTTCTATTTTATTAAGAATAAAATAAAATTATTTTAATTAGTAATAGGGCCTACCAATACACCCCCTCCCTTACTAACCACAACTCAAGCCCAATTGCTTAATTCCTCATAATTCAATTAATCTAATTAAATTAAATTATGAAAATAAATGGAGTGTTACACCCTGCAGTGATTTGAAGCCCAAATCCAGTCCAGAAGATTGTTATAAATAGCAAGCATCAGACTTAATATTTTGTGTGAACTTACAGTGTAGTGTGTTAGGTTTTGTGCAATCTTGTCTATTGTGAGCCACTCCTGTAACACCCCATAAAATTCTTTATTTAATTTAATTAATTTTTGGATTAAATATTAGAATTATTTGAGTTAATTGAGAAAAATGGAATAATGAGGTTGTAATACAGTGAACTGACTTTATTTGAAATGTCGCGGTAAGCAAGAGTCGCCACCGACTTTTATTTTATCCAAATTCATCAGAAAGGCTAAAAGAATAGGAAATCGAAAAACCTTTTAAATAAAAAAACTGAGTTCGGGGGGTAATTATGCAAAGGGAAGGTGTAAGGCACCCTTTGCATCCATGGTTATCCATGGGCTCTTAATTGCTTTGCTCTTTGATTACAGAAATGTAGAAGAAGTGAATATGGACTTTAGCTCGTAAATGAGCGTAGCCATTTTGAAGGTTTATGAGAAAGAATATGAAAATGTTTTTAGCCAGAGCAAGGCAATTAAGGGCAATTACCTTAATAATGTAGAAAACAGTTCTTCTAGCCTTTCAGGGTGAAAGGGTCTTTCCATGCCATAAGAGGGCAGGAAGCCTTTCATTTGGAGGTTGAAGGGTCATCGAGAGTTCGTTCGCCATAAGATTGTCCCATGCCATAGAGAGGCAAGTAGTCTAAGGGAAGAACCAGAATAGCCTTTCGTAGGCAGCCAGAGGATACCTCAGCCTTTTCGTAGGCAACTTCCGAGGGACGAGATCATATTTAGTGTATCGAAGGCAGCATCATTAGGGACTTATGATCTTTGCATTAGTCGAGGCAACATGGCTGAGGTATCCTCGTATTCGAGGGACATGGCTATTCTGAAAAAAACACAAGGCAACAAGGCAACAGGCAACAGGCAACAAGAGGGGTACCATAAAAGGTGAGTAGGTGCAACAATCGCGTGATCAGATTCGATTATATTATATTGTAATTATTAAATGACTCTAAGTTCAATTTCAAGGTTATCACTCCCTAGGGTTACTAACCACGCAATAGCATAAACAACATAATTAAAATAATACGGGGAAGGGGAAAATGAAACCAGCGGGGGAAAGGGAAGATGAAACCAGCGGGTTTGACATAAGTAATAATAATAAGAAAAATAGAAGAGGTTAGAGTTTTAGGGTTACCTACTATCTGAGTTTTGGCGATTGGCAAACCCTAAAAAGGTGGGAAAAATAAAAACCCAAGGGCAGGGCAGTGAGTGCATTATCAATTCAAACGATAATTAGGGTTAACCCTAATTTTGACAAAATAAAATAAAATAAATATTTAAGATAAAAATAACACTTAGCTTTTGATTTGATCTGATATGGTTCGTAGTCGGAGGTAGCCTCAAGGTTAACCCTAAAAAATTTGGCAAAAGACATACATAGAAGGAAGTGAGTGTAAGCAGAGTTCATTGTATTTGAAGGTAAACCCTAATTTTAAATAAAAATAACAAATATTTAAATAAGGGTTAAATCGGGACTTAGCTTCGTGGAAGGCATGGTGCGTAATCGGAGGAAACCCCGTTGCTAACCCTGAAAAGAACACATAAAATAATATTTTATTGTAGGGCAAATTCTCGTAAACCCTGATTCGGGCACAAGTTAACCATGATTAATAGAATAAATAAAATTAGATTAATTAATTATTGGTTTTCAACCTAATCAATTAAATCAATAAAAATAAAGCTTCGATTAAATTTTCTAATCCTAATATTTATTTTTAATCAATTGATAAAAAATATTGAAAATTAACCGAACAATTAAATAACTAATCTAAGCATTTAATTATTTAAATCAATTAAAAGAAATATTTTTTAAATTTAGTGTTTTTTTTGAAGAAAAGAAACTTATAACTAAATTTGTTAAAATAGAATATATAAAAAAGGTTTTAAAAGAATAAAAATAAACAAATAGATGAAAACTATGTTATAAAATAAATTAAAAATAAAATAAAATAGAAACACTCAGCTTATGTTCCAGTGTGGCGCATTTGAAGGGCCTATGGTGGTGCAGCTCATTCGTACGCGTCGGATCGGCCTAAGTGAGGATCAAAGGGATAGTGTATGAGGATGTATGGTAAGAGCCTGTGCGTGTGGTGCATTGGATTATACTGAAACTTAGGAATAAAATAAAGTACATCACCAGGGATCGAACCCTGGTCTGCATGGACGACGAATGTTTCTAGTAGCCAAGTGTGCTGGCTACAAGTTTTGTTAAAAATACGCTTCATAAACATTATGTACAATAATAATAATAAAATTTATAAAAAGAAAAAAACGCTTCGCGCCCAGCACTGTTTCTCTTCAACCTTCGTTTATTTCTCTTTTTACAGACTTTTAGCCACAGTTCCCCTTGCGTGGCTATATGCTCCCATCCTCAAAACCTGGAAATCAACACTGATAAACACCATAAAATAATACAGATTGAATGCGTGTAGCCTCACGAATTCCCTGAACCCCTTAATTTGACATGAAATCGCTTCTAACTGTTCTTCCCCAAAATCAAGAGTATGAACCCTAACTATGGTGAAAGACAATACCTGCAACTAAACACAAATTAACTGATACAGAAAGTTCACAAACATCACCATGAACACAAATATGTAATCAAATTCAATTTATGATGCTTGTATGGATGAATTAGAATTTGAGATATTTGGTCCAAACCGTAAACCGCAGGAACGCGTTTCTGAACATGCTGGCGACTTGTATCGATCTGGAATGCGTCGTGTACTGCTCGAAACAGCGTGAAACGATCCACGATCTGGGCTGCTATCACAACTTTGTTCACCGTTTTTTTTATTTGGAATGGAATCCTTCTGCGGCCAAGAATCCTCCCGAATTCCTCTTTGCAAGTCAGCATATATAGTGAATTCAATTAGGTTTGCAAAACTTGAACCAAATCTTTGATTTAGAATGACAAGATTTGTTGTGTGCTTGAAAAATCAATTCTGATTTGAATCTTGGGTGTCCCTCTTGTTTTTCTCCAACCAAAGCTTTTGTTGCAGCTTTTAAATAATAACAAACATTAATAATAATAATAAAAATAAGACGACCTAAAATTCTAAAATAAAACATGACATCTAAAAGATGTTTTGGATGTTATTTTTATCATTATTACCTTTCTCTAGAAAAACTAATTAAAACTAAATACTAAAAAATTTAAAATTAAATTAAAAAAATGGTTAAAATTAAATTATGAATAAAAAAAATCTTACAAAACTAATAATAATAAGACTAAAATTAAACATATAACAAAAAGGTAAAAAAAGATTACATGGTAGAGGCGGTGGGATTTGAACTCGGATCTCTTCACCTATTCAACTCTTCGCACTCACTATATTATCCGCTAGGCCCTTACATTGATTCAAAATAAGATTGCATTTGCCAATACATGAAGGGTACGACAATGCTTCTCAATGCGAGTGTAGTAGCCAAATGAATTATGGAGGAAACCCAAATTACCATAAATCTTTTGACCTCAAACCTTAAAATCCTTTTGAACTACGGTATTAAATTGTATAGATGCGCGTTATGGAAATGACTTAAGGGAGTGTATGCATATGAAATGCGAGGCGTGAGTAAGACCAAAGTGAAATCAGGAGGGCAAATTTTGGGGTATGACAGAGGCTAATGGGCCAGTGTCGCTTTTAGTAGAAGGGGGTGTCAGTTGTGAAACCCATTGCTAATGATAAGCTTATTTTTATAAAATAGAAAAAAAGAAGGAATTGTGGGAAGAGAACCAAAAAGGAGAAGAGAAGTCTGAACGTGAAAGAGCAGAGAAGCGAGGAAGTGTGACGCGAGGAAGAACGAAGAATCAACCTTCAGGTAAGGGGAGACTCTTCCGTTTAACTTCTATTATGGGATTATAGATAGTAGGATAGATTGAGTATGTTGTTTGTGTCAATTGGGTTATGTTTAGGTTTTAGGATGTTAGGTTTTGGAAGAATTGTTGAATGGTTTGCATTGATTATGTATGGTAGTATTTGGTGTGAATACAAGATTACACTCAAAGATGTTTTTGATTCATGGCAAACTCAAATAAGCATTCAAACAACAAGACGGAAGCAGAAAACTTAAAGAAAAGCAAGCATTGATCACTCATAGGTCAACCCATTATGTTTATGTGTTTAAAGGTTGACTCAACACAAGCAAAACAAGAAGAATGCAGAAAAGCAGCAGTTAGGTCGACCTACCATCAACCCAGGTCGACCTAAAATGGAGAAAAATTCATATACTCCTGCTAGGTCGACCCACACATCATTTAGGTCGACCTAAATTGATGAATTCTACATACCAGCCTGTTAGGTCGACCTACACATCAACTAGGTCGACCTAATCTGTGAAAATGTCCCCAGAATGCATCAGAAGAGGATTCTGGTCGACCTACTCCTTCAACAGGTCGACCTAACTGGGAGCAAAATTCTGCAAGCTCTGTTAGGTCGACCTAAGCACTACAAGTGGTCGACCTAACTGATCAAGAAAGTTCAAAAATCAGTTTTTCTTGGTTCTAACTGTTATGCAATCATATATATTGTGCAAGGGTAATTATTCAAAAAAAAAACACCAACGACTGAAAGATACACAAACGCTTCTCATCTTCGTTCTTCATCATCTCCAACACAATTACACATAATCATTCTTGCGTTGCGGGTTAGTGATGAGTTCGATAACGTCCATGGAACGGAATTGAAGATTCCTAGTGGGTGAAGGTTTGTGGGGTTTGTTGGTGAATAAAATCTGCGGGTTTTGTCCTCCATGACGGGTGGTTCTTGGGGGTTTTTATCAAGAGGCGTTCATTGAGGATTCGGCTGAGTGTAACGATTGAGGAACGGGGAGTTCAAGGAATCAAGACACTGCAGAAGGGAATCAAAGTGAAGCTCTTGGATAACCTTGATCTGGCTCAAGATTAAGGGGGAAGAAGATTCAAAGGATCGACATAATTGGTTTATCGTTTATCGCTTTGTTATCTTCTTTGTATATACTACTTTCAACATTAATGAAAGATTACCCAATTTCAATTTGGAATTGGGGGCAGACGTAGTCGTAGCGAGGACGATCGACGAACTGCCTAAACAAATATCGTGTTCTTGTCGCTTTTACTTTTTCATTTACATTCTGTTCTTAATTGGTTATAATAGCAAATTGATCAACGATTCGAGTGTTAAGATTGTGAATTAAGTTCGTTCATAAACATCACAATCCATCACACATTGAATTACCTTCAATTTGATCATTATCACCAAGTGTTTGTATACTTGTTTCTATCACTCTTACTGCATTGCAAACATTGTCCATCATACAAAAAGTTAATCTGATTTTCATAAGAGAAACGTCTTGATTCTGCGACATATACCCTTATCATTCACTTCAAGTCTTTGACTGGTTTTTAAACACATATATAATCGTTTCGATAGTGGTTCGGAATAGACGCGAGTCGATTCAGAATTCACTTCCGCTGAAAAGTCGTTTAAATCCGTAAAACTGTGAACGATCTATTCACCCCCCCTCTAGATCCTAAGGCCAGCGTCTAACATTTGGGTGTTTGAAATGAGTTATAAACATGTCATATTGTGTTTGTTGATGCTGTTTGATGTTGCAATACATTATGGTACGTCCTGGTATGGTTTGGATTTGGTACAGGTGCTGTAAAAATGGTGATTTTGGGTTGCAGGCTTGAAGTAATCGGTTACCAAAGGGTGGGTAATCGATTACTCATAGTAAAAACAGGAGGGATGACATTTTGTGAGTCGGTAATCGGTTACCGAAAGGGCAGTAACTAATTACCCATACGAAAAACAGCGTGGGGGTTATTTTGAAATTCAGTAACCGGTTACCATGGTTTCAGTAACCGGTTACCACTGAAGCTTTTTGAAAAATTATTTTATTTTCTAAAACCCATATCTTTCAATCCGTAAGTCGGATTTTAGTGCCGTTTTGAGCACGGTGAAGCTAATTAAATGATTTATACAATAAAATGGTGTTTTGAGTCGTGATTCGATTTTATTTTAAAACACTCGATTTTATTTGGTTGTGATGGTTTATGCGTACAGGTACATTGGTGAATGCCTTATCTGTTACAATGTCGTGGTTGTGATTGATGATTACTATACATATATTGCTGATGTTAAATATATGTTGTGATGGTTGAGAAATAGCATAACTATGTGTGGCTATTGTTTATTGAATGGTTGATGATTATGATATTCAGTTGATTCGTCTTGATGATTAGCATGTTGTATATGATGCATGCATTTCATAATCATGTTGTGGGTTGTATCCCTTATGGTGGTGGGACAGCGGTAGCTAATTCCCGTTATGCGGAATTAGTGAGAGAAGTAGCCGAATCTTTATGGTGGTGGATCGGTGAGATGGGTTATCCCATGTTTGGTACCACATGCATATAGTTGCATTGCATTAGGCTAATTGTATTATTATAACATGAATGGAAGATTGTCCAATGTTATAATATGTGATGATTGTGTAATTGTTGTGATTAATTATGTTGTGGTGGATCTGATTATAACTGTAATTGGGTGAATAATATGTGATTGGTATTTTATTATTTATATCTTATAACATTGGTTAAATGCGAATGAGACTCACCCTTACTGTTGTTATTTTTCAGATTGAGGAGTAGCTTTTGTACTTGGTGAGGATTAGCTCGTCAAGTAGTTCATTAGAGTCAGTTGGGTCCGTGTCATGCTCTGGTCGTGTAACACTAGGAACGTTATTTAGGGATAACTGATAAACTCTTGTTTTGTTTATGGTTTTATGGTTGGATTACGAGTCTCCGACTCCGGATGTTTAATTATTCAGATGTTAAGAATATTCCGCTGTGTTAACATGTTATTTGGATAATTTTGGTTTATCGTTCCTTTTATGGCATGAAATGAATATTTGTTTATTTTATTGGAGTTGTAATACCCTTTTTCATGTTTTACTCTGATTAATGTTAATTTTCCACGGGGTTTAGAAGGGTGTTACAATAGTGGTATCAGAGCATAGTTGGTCGTTGGGTCAGAGTCTTAGTGTCGGTTAATCCCTCATATGCGATTAGTGTAAGGTTGACACTATCGATACTTCTTGTTCTAATGAATATTGTTTTATATTTAGCAGAACAATGGTCGGAAGAGGAGGAAGAAACGACGACGCGATTGCTGAGGCTTTGGGCATGATTGCTGGTGTGTTGGGAGGGAATGCCAATGGAGCTGGTATTGGTGCTGACAGGCAGCTGAACAATTTTCAGAGGAACAATCCTCCGTTGTTCAAGGCACGCATGATCCCGATGGCGCTCAGAGGTGGCTGAAGGAAATTGAAAGGATTTTCCGAGTGATCAATTGTGCTGAAAATCTGAAGGTGAGGTATGGTACTCACATGCTATCTGAAGAAGCTGATGATTGGTGGATGGCTAGTAGGGATGAACTTGAAGCTGCCGGTGTAGCAATTACTTGGGCTGTATTCAAGCGAGAATTCCTGAGGATGTTCGAGGCAGGAAGGAGGTTGAGTTTTTGGAGCTGACACAGGGTAACATGACGGTACCGGAATATGCTTCAAAGTTTGTTGAGCTGGCTAAGTACTATGTCCACTATAACAATGATGAAGCAATCGAATTTTCGAAGTGTGTTAAGTTCGAGAATGGTCCCCGTGATGAGATTAAGCAGGGTATCAGGTATCAAAGGATTCGTCGGTTTACTGATTTGGTAGATTCTAGTAGAATCTATGAAGAGGATAATCTCAAGCTGAAGTCATCTCACTCTCGCGAGTTAGTTGACAAAAAGGGGAAGAAGCCTATGGACCGTGGTAAGCCATATGGTAGAGGTAATCAAAAAACTGGAGGTTAGAGGAAGCCTAGTGGGGGAGACTCTAGTGCCCCTGTTAAGTGCTTTAAGTGTGTAGAACCTGGACATTGCGTTCACGAGTGCAAAAGTGAAGAGAAGAAGTGCTACAGGTGTGGTAAGGCAGGCCACATTGCCGTTGAGTGCAAAGGAAAGACTGTGACTTGTTATAACTACGGTGAAGAAGGTCATATTAGTCCACAGTGTCCTAAGCCAAAGAAGAATCAAGCTGGGGGTAAAGTTTTCGCTTTATAAGGTTCAGAGACTACTCTAGAGGATCGATTGATTAAAGGTACGTGTTTTATCCATGGCACTCCTTTAATTGCAATAATAGATACTGGAGCAACTCACTCGTTTATTTCGTTGGATTGTGCTAAACGCCTGAACTTGGAAATATCTGATATTAATGGAAGTATGATCATTGACACTCCTGCGTCGGGTTCAGTGACTACTTTGTTTGCTTGTTTGAACTGTCCAATTGATATTTTTGGTAGAGAATTCGGAATGGACTTAGTGTGCCTTCCGTTGGAACAACTTGATGTTATCCTAGGCATGAATTGGTTGCAATTTAATCGAGTTCATATCAACTGTTTCATGAAGACAGTTATTTTTCCTGAAGATGTCAGTGTTGAGGATTTAGCAATGACGGCTAGACAAGTGGATGAAGCAATGAAGGACGGGGCTGCCGTGTTTATGTTGACTGCATCGATGGAAGTGAAAAAGAAAGCGGTGAGTAGTGACTTACCGGTAGTATGTGAATTCCCAGAAGTTTTCCCAGAAGATGTAAGAGAGTTACCGCCAGAGAGGGAGGTGGAATTTGCTATTGAGTTAGTTCCTGGAACCAGTCCTATGTCGATGGCGCCGTATCGTATGTCGGAATCTGAGTTAGCTGAGTTGTAAAGTTAATTAGAAGAATTGCTGGAAAAAGAATTCATTCGTCCTAGTGTGTCACCGTGGGGTGCGCCGGTGTTGTTGGTAAAGAAGAAAGAAGGCTCTATGAGATTGTGTGTGGATTATAGGCAACTGAATAAAGTTACTATCAAGAATCGGTATCCATTACCGAGGATTGATGATTTAATGGATCAACTAGTTGGTGCGAGCGTGTTCAGCAAAATTGACTTGAGGTCGGGATATCATCAGATTCGGGTGAAGACGGACGATATTCAGAAGACGACATTTAGAACGAGGTATGGTCATTACGAATATACAGTGATGCCATTTGGAGTAACTAATGCGCCGGGGGTTTTCATGGAGTATATGAATAGGATCTTCCATCCTTACCTGGATCAGTTCGTGGTGGTATTTATCGATGATATTCTAACATATTCTAAGAGTGAAGAAGAGCATGCAAAGCATCTAAGAGTGGTATTGGAACTATTGAAGGAAAAAAAACTTTATGCGAAACTGTCAAAGTGTGAGTTTTGGCTAAGTGAAGTAAGCTTTCTTGGGCATGTAATTTCTAAAGATGGTATTGTCGTTGACCCAACGGAAGTATAAGCAGTGTCTCAATGGGAAGCTCCGAAGTCAGTTTCCAAAATCCGTAGTTTCCTTGGTCTTAGGGGTTATTATAGAAAGTTCATTGAAGGTTTTTTAAAGCTAGCGTTGCCGTTAACGAAGTTGACTAGGAAGGGTCAAGCATTCATCTGGGATTCGAAATGTGAAGAAGGATTCCAAGAGTTGAAGAAAAGGTTGACTAGTGCGCCGATCTTGATTTTGCCGAACCCGGCGGAATCTTTTGTTGTTTATTATGATGCTTCATTGATGGGATTAGGAGGTGTACTGATGCAGAATCAACAGGTAGTCGCTTATGCGTCGAGACAACTCAAAGTGCATGAGAGAAATTACCCGACTCATGACTTAGAGTTGGCAGCAGTGGTATTTGTGTTGAAATTGTGGAGGCATTATATATATGGTTCGAGGTTTGAAGTATTTAGTGATCACAAGAGCCTGAAGTATCTCTTTGATCAAAAAGAGCTGAGTATGAGGCAAAGAAGATGGTTAGAGTTCCTCAAGGATTATGATTTTGGGCTGCATTACCATCCGGGTAAAGCAAACGTGGTTGCCGATGCTTTGAGTAGGAAGTCCTTGCATATGTCTATGCTGATGGTGAGAGAATTGGATTTAATTGAACAATTCAGAGATTTGAGTTTGGTATGCGAAGACACTCCTATTAGTGTTAAGTTGGGTATGCTGAAGCTGACTAGTGGTATTCTGGAAGAGATTCGAGAGGGTCAGAAGACTGATGTCGAGTTGGTTGATAAGTTGACTCTGATTAACCAAGGCAAGGGAGGTAAATTCAGAATCGACGAGAACGGTATTATGAGGTTTGGCAATCGTGTTTGTGTTCCTGATGTTTCCGAATTGAGGAAGAGTATTCTTGAAGAAGGACATCGTAGTGGATTGAGTATTCATCCTGGTGCTACCAAGATGTACAATGACTTAAAGAAGGTGTTTTGGTGGCCTGGAATGAAAAAGGAAATAGCTGAATTTGTCTATGCTTGTTTGACTTGCCAGAAGTCGAAGATTGAGCATCAGAAACCGTATGGAGCTATGCAACCGTTATTTATTCTGGAATGGAAGTGGGATAGTATATCTATGGATTTTGTTTCTGGTTTGCCAAAGACGATGAAGAACTATGAAGCCATTTGGGTTATTGTAGATAGGTTGACGAAGTCTGCTCACTTTATACCAATGAGAATGGATTATACGATGGAGAAGCTGGCTCAATTGTATATTGAGAAGATAGTGAGTTTACATGGTATTCCTTCGAGTATCGTGTCAGATAGAGATCCAAGGTTTACATCCAAATTCTGGGAAGGTTTGCAGAAGGCTTTGGGTACTAAGCTGAGATTGAGTTCTGTTTATCATCCGCGGACGGATGGATAGACGGAAAGAACTATTCAATCACTAGAAGATTTGTTGCGTGCTTGCGTGTTGGAAAAAGGCGGTGCTTGGGATAGTTATCTACCCTTGATCGAATTTATCTATAATAATAGTTTTCACTCGAGTATTGGTATGACTCCGTTTGAAGCTTTGTATGGTCGGAGGTGTAGGACGCCTTTATGTTGGTATGAATCTGGTGAAAGTGCTGTGATTGGACCGGAAATTGTTCAGGAGACGACAGAAAAGATTAAGATGATTCAGGAGAAAATGAAGGCTTCTCAGAGTCGTCAGAAGAGTTATCATGATAAGAGGCGGAGAACACTTGAGTTTCAAGAAGGAGATCACGTATTCATGAGAGTTACTCCTATGACTGGTATCGGACGAGCTCTAAAGTCAAAGAAATTGACTCCGCGTTTTATTGGTCCGTTTTAGATTACGGAAAGAGTAGGGGAAGTGGCGTATCGCATTGCGTTGCCACCGACGCTTGCGAATTTGCATGATGTATTCCATGTGTCGCAGTTGGGGAAATACATTGCCGATCCATCTCATGTGATCCAAGTAGATGATGTACAGGTAAAGGATAATCTGACAGTTGAAGCTTTGCCTACGAGGATTGAAGATCGGAAGGTGAAACGATTGCGTGGCAAGGAGATAGCGTTGGTCAGAGTAGCTTGGGGAGGACCAGCCGGTGGAAATGTTACGTGGGAATTGGAGAGCCAGATGAAGGACTCCTACCCGGAACTCTTTGCCTAAGGTATGTTTTTGAGGACGAAAACTTTTCTAGTGGGGGAGAGTTGTAACACCCCATAAAATTCTTTATTTAATTTAATTAATTTTTGGATTATATATTAGAATTATTTGAGTTAATTGAGAAAAATGGAATAATGAGGCTAATGGGCCAGTGTCGCTTTTAGTAGAAGGGGGTGTCAGTTGTGAAGCCCATTGCTAATGATAAGCTTATTTTCATAAAATAGAAAAAAGAAGGAATTATGGGAAGAGAACCAAAAAGGAGAAGATAAGTCTGAACGTGAAAGAGCAGAGAAGCGAGGAAGTGCGACGCGAGGAAGAACAAAGAATCAACCTTTAGGTAAGGGGGGACTCTTCCGTTTAACTTCTATTATGAGATTATAGATAGTAGGATAGATTGAGCATGTTGTTTGTGTCAATTGGGTTATGTTTAGGTTTTAGGATGTTAGGTTTTGGAAGAATTGTTGAATGGTTTGCATTGATTATGTATGATAGTATTTGGGTGTTTGAAATGAGTTATAAACATGTCATATTGTGTTTGTTGATGATGTTTGATGTTGCAATACATTATGGTACGTCCTGGTATGGTTTGGATTTGGTACAAGTGCTATAAAAATGGTGATTTTGGGTTGCAGACTCGAAGTAATCGGTTACCAAAGGGTGGGTAATCGATTACTCATAGTAAAAACAGGAGGGATGAAATTTTGTGAGTCGGTAATCGGTTACCGAAAGGGCAGTAACCGATTACCCATACAAAAAACAGCGTGGGGGTTATTTTGAAAGTCAGTAACCGGTTACCACTGAAGCTTTTTGAAAAATTATTTTATTTTCTAAAACCCATATCTTTCAAACCGTAAGTCGGATTTTAGTGCCGTTTTGAGCACGGTGAAGCTAATTAAATGATTTATACAATAAAATGGTGTTTTGAGTCGTGATATGATTTTATTTTAAAACACTCGATTTTATTTGGTTGTGATGGTTTATGCGTACAGGTACATTGGTGAATGCCTTATCTGTTACAATGTCGTGGTTGTGATTGATGATTACTATACATATATTGCTAATGTTAAATATATGTTGTGATGGTCGAGAAATAGCATAACTATGTGTGGCTATTGTTTATTGAATTGGTTGATGATTATGATATTCAGTTGATTGGTGTTGATGATTAGCATGCTGTATGTGATGCATGCATTTCATAATCATGTTGTGGGTTGTATCCCTTATGGTGGTGGGACAGCGGTAGCTAATTCCCATTGTGCGGAATTAGTGAGAGAAGTAGCCGAATCTTTATGGTGGTGGATCGGTGAGATGGGTTATCCCATGTTTGGTACCACATGCATATAGTTGCATTGCATTAGGCTACTTGTATTATTATAACATGAATGGAAGATTGTCCAATGTTATAATATGTGATGATTGTGTAATTGTTGTGATTAATTATGTTGTGGTGGATCTGATCATAACTGTAATTGGGTGAATAATATGTGATTGATATTTTATTATTTATATGTTATAACATTGGTTAAATGCGAATGAGACTCACCCTTACTGTTGTTATTTTTCAGATTGAGGAGTAGCTTTTGTACTTGGTGAGGATTAGCTCGTCAAGTAGTTCATTAGAGTCAGTTGGGTCCGTGTCATGCTCTGGTCGTGTAACACTGGGAACGTTATTTAGGGATAACTGATAAAATCTTGTTTTGTTTATGGTTTTATGGTTGGATTACGAGTCTCCGACTCCGGATGTTTAATTATTCAGATGTTAAGAATATTCCGCTGTGTTAATATGTTATTTGGACAATTTTGGTTTATCGTTCCTTTTATGGCATGACATGAATATTTGTTTATTTTATTGGAGTTGTAATACCCTTTTCATGTTTTACTCTGATTAATGTTAATTTTCCGCGGGGGTTTAGAAGGGTGTTGCAACTCCTATATCGTATTGATAAAAGAGTTTGATGTTTTCATCGAGTTGTAAGTTCTGTGTTCATTCCTAAGATTTTAAGAATTGAATGAATGTGTTTTAGAAGTGTGTCTTTTAATATTTGTAATTATTACGGTTGTAATTGTTATATCCACAACAGAGTGACCATCAGATCTGGAACTTCAGTTACTCTTTATGAGTTGTGGAAAGGGAAGAAGCCAACTGTAAAGTATTTCCATGTTTTTTGGAAGCAAATTTTACATTTTGGATGATTGGGATCAGAGGAGGAAAATGGATCCTAAAGGTGAAAATGGTATATTCTTGAGATACTCTAACAACAATAGAGCATATAGGGGGGTTCAACACAAGAACAAAGGTGACGATGGAGTCTATTAATGTGGTGGTTGATGACTCACCAAAAGAAGATGTTGTCACAGATGATGTCGGAACATTTTTCCACATGGACGATCTTGAAACATCTGCTCCTGTTGAGAATGTTGAAACATCCCCTCCTCTGGATGTAACTACTGCTGACTCAAGTGATAATTTAGAATCAGCATACACCGAGAAAGTTAACAAAATATCCTCTATCAGGATTCAGAAAGATCATCCTAAGGAGTTGATCACAGAGATCTAAATAAAGAGGTAACCACCAGGTCAAGAGAGATTGTGTCAAACTTCTACTTTGTGTCAAAAGTTGAACCAAAGAATGTCAAGGAAGCATTGACTGATAAGTTCTGGATTAATGATATGTAAGAAGAACTTGAACAGTTCAGGAAGAATGAAGTTTGGGACCTGGTACCTAGACCTAAAGGAACCAATGTCCTTGGAATCAAGTGGGTGTACAAGTACAAGTTAGATGAACAAGGTGTTGTTACCCAAAACAAAGCCAGACTTATTGCTCAGGGGTACATTAAGATTAAAGGAGTGGACTTTGATGAAACTTTTGCTCCTGTAGCTCGTATGGAATCTATCAGGTTACTACTGGGAGTAGCATGCATCTTAAAGTTCAAGCTGTTTCAGATGGATGTTAAGAGTGCCTTCCTAAATCGGTATCTGAATGAAGAGGTTTATGTTGAACAACTGAAAGGGTTTCATGATCCCTCATATACAGATCACGTGTTCAAGTTGAAGAAAGCCTTATATGTACTTAAACAAGATCCTCAGGCTTGGTATGAAAGACTTACTGAGTTTCTAGTTCTTCAAGGATATATGAAGGGAGGAATATATAAGACTCTCTTTGTCAAAGAACACGATGGTAACATCATGGTAGCTCAGATATATATGGATGACATTGTTTTTGGTGGAATGTCAGATGAGATGGTCGAATATTTTGTCAAGCAGATGCAATATGAGTTTGAGATGAGCTTGATTGGTGAATTAACATACTTCTTTGGGTTACAAATCAAGCAGATAGAAGACACTATTTTTCTTTTCCAAGAAAAGTATGCAAATAATATTGTGAAGAAGTTTGGATTGGAAAATTCTAGTCACAAACGCACTCCTCCTCCTACTCACTTGAAGCTGACCAAGGAAGAATAGGGGGTTGGTGTTGATCAAAGTCTGTATAGAAGCATGATTGGTAGCCTTCTCTACCTCACTGCAAGCAGACCAGACATTACATTTGTTGTTGAATAGGGGGTTGGTGTTGATCAAAGTCTGTATAGAAGTATGTACTGGCGTTGGCCTAGGATATGATCAGTGGTTTCTTTTATTGGTTATTTACAAACCTTGCTTTTTCATATTATGGCTAAAAATGGGAGAGTAATAGTGTGTGCTAACCACTAACCACTGACTGAGGGGGAGATTGTTTTTTCCCCTGGTTTGTTGCTGATCAGCTGCTGTTGTTGAGGGGGAGTTCCTTTACAGGTTGAAGAAGAGCAGGATTAGCATGAGAGAGATGTCAGACACAATGTTTTGACATCTTACTGACTGGTTAGGCAAGTACAACTCTCAACTAGTATGAATGCAGATTTCACTAACAACTAACATGTGTGTTACATATGTTTGTTTTCCTCTGCATCTTTAATTGTGGAACTAACTTATGGGAGATTGTTAATTCTCTACTTTTGTGATTGGCATTATGTTTGGTAAAACTAACTTATGGGAACATGTTGAATAAGATGTTTCGTGCAACTAATGAAGACATGTCGAGAAAGATGTTCTATGCAGAATTCATTTGACATCGCGCATGTTTTGTTACAGCTGGATCAGTTGGAGTTAATTGATGTATAGGTGTAGAATATTTTGGAATGTTATGCAATCCTATGTGGCGCTTAAATTAAGGGATAAGAGATTGTCTCTGATTTCAAATTATTTGATTATTTACTAAATATGGAGAATATTTAGGAATCTAATATTTAGAGTCCTTTCTTCATGGAGAAGATTGTGGAAGATTTTCTGGAGTGCCCTACAACAATTTGAATCCCAAATCCAGTCTAGAAGATTGTTATAAATAGCAAGCATCAGACCTAATATTTTGTGTGAACTTACAGTGTAGTGTGTTAGGGTTTGTGCAGTATTGTCTATTGTGAGCCACTCCTATATCGTATTGATAGAAGAGTTTGGTGTTTTCATCGAGTTGTAAATTTTGTGTTTATTCATAAGCTTTTAAGCATTGAATGACTGTGTTTTAGAAGTGTGTCTTCTAATATTTGTAATTATTATCAAGGTTGTGATTGAGGGGGATTGAGGTGGGTCTCATACCTAGGTGAGTCTTAGGTAAAAGTTAGCACGGGTAGTGATTAAGTGAGAAGTTGTAAACGAGGGAGTTTAGCTTGGAATTAATACTATTTAGTGGACTTATCACTGGCTTCGTAGCCCCTAGAGTAGGTATTGTTGATACCGAACTGGGTGAACAATTATTGGTGTTCTTTATTGTTTATGCACTTCACCTTGTCATTGTGTGTGTTTGGAAAATGTTGTCTCGACATCCTTTAGGACATCTGTGATCTGAACGCCAGAATTTCAAAATTTAAATGGAAGTTTAATATTTATATAAATTAACAACATTAATATTATTTTATTCAAAATATGTAAGTTAATGATCAAAATATTGAATATTAACGGGAACATGAAGTTACTGATCAAAATATTTTGAAATTAACGGGAACTTGAAATTACTAATTAAAATATTGAATATTGGGAACATGAAATTAGTGATCAAAATATTTAATATTAACGGGAACATGAAGTTACTGATCACAATATAGAATATTAACGAGAACCTGAAGTTACTGATTAAAATATTGAATATTATCGGGAACATGAAGTTACTGATCAAAATAATGAATATTAACGTGAACATTAAGTTACATTTCACAATATTGAATATTAACGGGAACCTGAAGTTACTAATCACAATATTGAATATTAACGGGAACATGAAGTTACTGATCACAATATTGAATATTAACGGGAACTTGAAGTTATTGATAAAAAAATATGAATATTAACGGAAACATGAAGTTTCTGATCACGATATTGAATATTAACGGGAACATGAAGTTACTGATTAAAATATTAAATATTAACGGGAACATGAAGTTACTGATCACAATATTGAATATTAACGGGAACCAGAAGTTTGTGATTAAAATATTGAATATTAACGGGAACATGAAGTTACTGATCACAATATTGAATTCTAATGGGAACCTGAAGTTATTGATTAAAATATTGAATATTAACGGAAACATGAAGTTACTGATCAAAATAGTGAATATTAACGGGAACATGAAGTTAATGATCACAATATTGAATATTAATGGGAACCTGAAGTTACTGATCAAAATATGGAATGTTAACGGGAACATGAAGTTACTGATCACAATATTGAATATTAACGAGAACGTGAAGTTACTGATCATAATATTGAATATTAACGGGAACATGAAGTTACTGATCACAATATTGAAAATTAACGGGAACGTGAAGTTATTGATTAAAATATTAAATATTAAGGAAAACCTGAAGTTATTGATTTAAATATTGAATATTAACGGGAATCTGAAGTTACTGATTAAAATATTGAATATTAACGGGAACATGAAGTTACTGATCAAATTATTGAACATTAACAGGAACATGAAGTTACTGATTAAAATATTAAATATTAACGAGAACATGAAATTACTGATCGAAATAGTTAATATTAATGGGAACATGAAGTTATTGATCACAATATTGAATTTTAACGGGAATATAAAGTTATTGATTAAAATATTGAATATTAACGGGAACATTAAGTTACTAATCACAATATTGAAAATTAACGGGAACGTGAAGTTACTGATCAAAATATTTTGAAATTAACAGGAACGAAGTTACTGGGCAAAATATTAAATATTAATAAGAACTTGAAGTTACTGATCAACGTATTGATTATTCACGGGAAAATGAAGTTACAAAAGGCTGTTTAGACACAATTTAATTTTGGTGCTTTTAATTTTGTTCCTGATTTTGTTTAGACACAATTTAATGTTAATTATTATTTTTTTACAAAATATTTTTATTATACATTTTTTAATTAAAAAATATACATTTGAAACAAATGTTCGTTCCGTATCAAAACCCATGCGAAAACATAAGTTTGTTATTAGTATCATTAATATATCAATCACAGTAATATTTCAACAAAATTAATATTTACATATAATTTTATAAAAAAATTCCCTATCAATTGTAATATTTACAAATGTTTGTTTCTATTTAATCTCATTAAAAGTTTAATGAGTTTAAAAATTAATTTTTGATATAATAGCACCTGAGAAAAGAGAATGAGCAATATACTATCGACCTATAAAAAAACAAACGTGTATTCCGACAAATCACATTTTTATTTTTAAAATATTACCATAATTTAACAAATTTAAAAATTTTAATATCTATGTACTATTATTTTACTACTCTATCTTCAATATTAGTAATACTTTTGACTTTTGAGATACAATTATATTTAAGGTAATATATCAAGAGATTCTCTCATTCCACCCCTTTGAATTTCTCGCGTACCATAGATGTTTCTAAAAATATCTCTTATTTTCGAAAGTATATCTCCGGAAGTACTTTTATTTAACGTTGATTTGTTTTGTAGATACATCTACAAAACTTTTATTTAACGTTGATTAAACGGTTCCGTTGATGTACCTACGAAACAATTTAACGTAAAATAAAAAAGTGCTTCAGTAGCTACACCTCCGAAGGCGAGGTGCAAAAATGAAACTTCACCAAATGCCTAAGATTTTGTTTACGAGTTTGGAAGGGAAGGAAGGGAGATGAGAGCTTTGAAAAATAGGAAGGATTGAGTAAAAAGAATTGTAAGATTTTGGATAGAAGGGTTTTGGAGGGTTTGATTTTATTTATAACATCAAAAATCCCATAAAATAGAGAAATTAAAAAAATTATATTGAATGAGGGTTTTGGAGGACTAACATGTATTTTCAAAATCTCTGGGTTGTTATAGTATTTCAAAAATTAAAAATATAATAATGATAATGACTCTTTCATTATTATAAACAAAATTATTTTTTCAAAAATGTCAAATAATTTTCTATATTTTTTAAAAATTTTGTTTTTGAAAGCCTTTCCCTCTAATTCCTTCTAAACTCGCAAACAAGAGTGTTACGAGGTCCTCATACATCAAATCCATTTTAGAGGGCTAAAATATCTAATTTATAATTATTTGAGAAACTTAAATATTCTGGTCAGAATAAAATTTTTGTTTTGATGAACAAATTCTGTCCCGATTATGATTGTATCAAGACGCAATACAAGCTTTAGTGCATTACGTTTACAATTTTGGTATTGCTCCATATTTAGTGAAAAAAACAACTCATTTACCATAATTACCTTAACAATTAAAAATGGAGTATGATTCAAACTGAACACTGAACAGAAAAGAATAATATTAAATAATCAAGATCTCAGATTTTTTTTTCTCTCCAAAAGTAATGAAAAAGATACGCTATTAATTTTTTCACCATAAAATTGATATTCACGTGTTATTATTTTCTTAAAAATGTTCAACTTTTCAACTAGAAAAAGAAGACTTATATGATATCAGTACCAACCAGTATCACCATCACCAACCAATAGGCTGAGTTATCCATGGAACCACCGGCGTCCTCCTCTACCGCCTCCGCCACCGCGCCTTCAAAGCCGCGCAGCTACTGGCGATGGAGCAAGCAAGATTTCTTTCCGGAACCTTCCTTCAAAACCGGGGAAACCTACCGGAATGCCTTAGCAAACACATGTCCGCGTCTGAAGGACCGTCTCCTGAACCGCTCAACGGATTCTCACGAACTCCTCGTTCTTCCAAAAGCCAGCGAGAATCGCATGGCTCGTGTCCTCACCTGGTGGGACCTAACCTGGCTAGCCTTCGGTGCCGTCGTCGGTTCAGGCATCTTCGTCGTCACCGGTCAAGAAGCTCGTTTCCATGCCGGTCCCGCCATTATCCTCTCCTACGCAGCCTCCGGTTTCTCCGCTCTTCTTTCGGCTTTCATCTACGCCGAATTCGCCGTTGAAGTTCCCGTTGCCGGTGGATCGTTTTCGTTTCTCCGAATCGAACTCGGCGACTTCCTCGCTTTCGTCGCCGCCGGTAATATCCTCCTCGAAGCTCTCGTCGGCGCCGCCGGTCTCGGCCGCTCATGGTCATCCTACTTCGCCACAATGGTAAAAAACGATTCAGAATTTTTCCGGATCCGAATCAACTCTTTCAAGGACGGTTTCAACATGCTCGATCCGTTAGCCGTTGCAGTTCTGTTAATCACTAACGGAATCGCCGCTAGCGGAACTCGAAAAACCTCTGTCTTAACCTGGATTACTTCAATTGCCACAACTCTGGTTATAGCTTTCATTATAATAGTTGGTTTTATCCACGGAAAGTCGTCAAACTTAACGCCGTTTCTTCCCTACGGTGTTAAAGGCGTTTTTAACGCCGCTGCTGTTGTGTATTGGTCATACACAGGTTTTGACATGGTTGCAACTATGGCTGAAGAAACTAAAAACCCTTCTAGAGATATACCTATTGGTTTAATCGGTTCAATGTCAATGATAACAGTTATTTATTGTTTAATGGCATGGGCGCTTGTGTCAATGGTTAAGTACACTGAGATTGATGCTGAAGCTGCTTATTCAGTTGCTTTTGTTCAAATTGGTATGAATTGGGGGAAATATTTAGTGAGTATTTGTGCTTTGAAAGGAATGACAACAAGTTTGCTTGTTGGGTCAATGGGGCAAGCTAGGTACACGACTCAAATTGCGAGGTCGCATATGATTCCGCCCTTTTTCGCGCTTGTTCATCCTAAAACTGGAACGCCGGTTAATGCTACACTTTTAACGACTCTGTCGAGTTGTGTTGTTGCTCTTTTTACTAGTTTGGATGTTCTGTCTAGTGTTTTTTCTGTAAGTACTCTTTTCATATTTATGCTTATGGCCATTGCGTTGCTTGTTAGGAGATATTATGTAAGGGAAGCTACTGATGGTAAGAGTGATTTTTGGAAGGTTCTTTTGTGTTTGTTTGTTGTAATCGGTTCTTGTATTGTCGGGACTGTGTTTTGGAATTCGGGTTTGTTTGGTTGGATTGGGTATACGGTGGCTGCTTGTGTTTGGTTTTTGGCGACTTTGGTGATGAGTTTGCTTCCGAAGAAGAGGCAACCTAAGGTTTGGGGAGCTCCGTTGGTTCCGTGGGTGCCTTCTTTGTCGATTGCAACGAACCTTTTTCTTATGGGATCATTGGGTTCTGAGGCTTTCTATAGGTTCTTGATTTGTACTGGTGTGATGCTAGTGTATTATATATTTGTAGGTGTTCATGCAACTTATGATGTGGATCATGGAATTGGTCAAGAATCAAAGCATGATGAGGTATATTAAAGTGTCAATTAAGGGGAGTAGCATGTTTTCAAGTTTCATCACTTGAGATATTGTGGATTCTCTCATGTTGTGTTAGGAATAGTTTAGCCTTATATGTTGTGGAATCATGAAGAGTGAAGTATTTTTAGTGGTTGGAGAACAACTGTGTGGAATGATGGTCAAATGTGAATCACAACTTGATATTTGTATAATTTTCAGGGCTTTTTTTAATGATCTTTTGAGGGATAGTGATCTTGCAATGCATTTGTAAGTATGCATAAACCTGATCCACTTGACAACTAAGATTTTTTTGCATTGATTGGCCTTCATTTAAGTATATATGAAGTGGAAAAAATAAATACAAAGTTCACTTGTTGAAACTGTAACGTATTTGCATACTGATCTTGTTCTGGTGTAGTTAATTCTATTCTAGATTAGTTAGTTAATCTACAGTGTGATTACAATAATATATAAACTGAAAATATTGTTAACTAACATTAATAAAGTGTAGATTTTTCTCTCCTATGCTCTTTGATTCATATTGTGTATCTGAGTGAGTTTTCCGAACCAGATAAGTGATATTAGAATCCCTGCTGATGCTCAACGATCAACTCAGAAAGTAAATTAGAAAGAGAATTACAAATGTGTTGAGAAGATCACATCAGCAAAATTATCCAAAGTTGAGAAGATCACATTAGCAAAATTATCTAAAGTAGCATTGGATATCAATATAAATTCAAGAAAATGTGCCTCCAAACTCTAAGAAGACAATTGGAGTTGTTGCAAATGACCCGATAGGACATTAGAGCATCATTATCGGTGTTTCTTCCACGTTTCTTCACAGTTTTCAAACACACTGTGTTAGAGTATTATTGATATTTGCTTGTTTATGCCGTTTATTAGTTTGTAACCGTTCCTCTGCCCACCCACCAAAGTTTATATTGTTGTACATTAATTCCACCTATTACTTTTTTAAATTTTAACATAATTAAATATAAATATGAGGTATTTATGTGGGGTTCACTGGTCGAACCGCATGACTAAACCGAATTAAACCGGATAACTCGGTTGAATAGACCAGTCACTATAGCAAAACTATATAAGTATAAAACCGGTCGAACCGGATAACTCGGTCTCTAAAAAATATTACTAGCACTTAAATTTTACTTAAAACATATCATTACTCATTACAATAATAATTTTTTTTAACAGAAACTAAATAATTTATTTGAGGTAATTTGGTTAAGTTCAAAAATCAAATATAATAAAAGGGCCATAATTATAGAATATATTTCAAATTAAGCACTTCAACTCTTAGGCACTTCAACTTATTTCAAATTAAGCACTTCAACTTATTTATGTTATTTTACACTAATTTAAGCACTTCAACTTAATTTATGCTAATCAACGTAATTTAGAAAATCATAGTTACTAAAGTAGTTATGCTAATCAACATAAAACTTATTTCAAATTAAGCACTTCAACTCTTAAGCAACAATACAATATATTTCACATTACACAATATAAAATATATACTACAAATGCACATAAATATGCATAATAAGACTGTTATTTTAATATTATACTATGCACAATTACAATACAATACAATATATATTTAAAAATTTAGAAAAATATACTTACAAAAATCTCAAATATCTCACTTGTACTTTCTCTCTCTCTCTCTGGAATTTCACCAAACAAATTATTGAAACGAAAACCCCTATAAATTTTTTAAAATAGTATAATAAAGTTTGAAAAACAAAACGTATCATAAGAGTTTCAATTCCAATTTGAACGAAGATAATGGACTAACCCTAACAACAGTATCAGAAAAAAAAAAGGAAAAGTATAGAAATAATGAAAACCTGTAGAAGTTTGGAGGTGCGATGGTGGTGGTGCCGTATGAAACGAAGAAGAAAGGATGGTGGTGCCGTATGGAACGAAGAAAAAAGCTTTGCCGTTTTCCAACTTTTCCCTTTTCACTAAATAGCTTTTTTGATTCTGAAGAAACGGTGGTTGTACTGGTAGGTTTATATATATATTTTTTTTACAGTAATAAAAACTCAAAAACGACATCGTTTTAGTTTATAAATACACTTCAACCGCCGGTTTAAGAAAACCGCCGGTTTTTCCGGTTCTGGCGGTTCACACCGGTTTACACCGATTCCGAGCGGTTCAACGACATAGGCGATCCAACAATTGAATCAGACCGGTTACCTGGCCGGTTCCCGGTTCAACCGGTCCGGTCCGATTTTTAAAACACTGATATTTAGAAAATGTGAGTCAATTATTTATGAAATTATAAAGTATAAAATAATATAAAAAATTATGTAGGACCCATTTAAAGAACTCAAATGGATTTAATGGATAATGATGCTCTTACTCTTATGTTTGATAGTGTTGAATCTAATGACGAATTATGAAGCAACATCCTTATTTTATCAAACATCGGACAGTGGAGGGTGTATTTGCAATCATTTGGATGATAAAATGAGTGACAAACATAAGTTGAGAATTAAGATTAGAAAAGTGGAGCATTTTTCATAAACAATCAACATATAATATTTCTTACATTTCTTTTATCTTGTTCCTCCTTCTCCACCTCCATCTTCATACACATTTATCTAAAATCTATACAGTTTCTAGTTAAAATCAAACTAAACTTGATAGCATGAACAACATAATGTAAAACATTATCGTATTACAAAATCCATCTAAGGTTAAAACAAATCATGAATAAAAATACACAAAAATCATAGAAAAAATCATCTAAAGTAACATAAATACTCATTTAAGATAACACATAATCAAAGAATCCCAACTGATTTAAAAATGTGTTAATTGTCTACTATAAATTCTTCACACACGCCAAATATTTCTTACTTAAAATGGATCTAAAATATGAAATTACAATTCTATGAAATAGATTATCTCTCAAATTAAACTAAAGCAAAAAAAAAAAAAAACTTATAAAATTAATCAAATTGTAAAACACTAAGAATCTCATAATTTAAGTGTTGATTCTCTAGTTTTAGGATTGGATTAATTTTAGTAAAACAAATATAGTAGCACTATGATAAACAGGATGTATTATCTTACTTAAAAGAACATGTTGAACAAGATATCCTATGTTATGAAAAAACATGTTGAGTTGAGATGTTCTATCAACTAAAGCAACTTGTCAGACAAGATGTCCTATGCAGAAGCTATTCGACATCGTGATTTTGGACTGGGTTGTTTGATGGGTTCAAGAATTTAACTAATGCAGAATATTCTGGGAATATTATGCAGTTCTATGTGGCGCTGATTGATAGGTTTGGAAGATTCAAGTCAGAATCAAGTACACGTCAGGAGGAAGTGTGAAGTGTGTTTTGCCTGCGCATTTGTTAGAACTTGCGTCCAGAAGAATTAGTCCAATGTTATTCAAGACATTCAACATGGACTTGAATGATACATCTTGAATTGTGTTGTTATCTTACTCAAATAATGTTATGCTTGACCAAGACTATTGATACGGTCAAAGTTTTGTTTGATTCCAGAGTAAGTGATCAACTATTTAAAGCAGTCATCACCTCCATTATCTCATCTCATTTTTGTAAAAACGTATGTATGGCATTTGCTCGGGCATGGGTGAGTGTCGTCTGGGTTTGGGGATGTGACGGGTATCTTTGTCAACTTTTGGCTTCAAAGGGGGAGAAATAGGTTAATCCTGTTGAGATCAGTTTGGGTTATTTCTTGTTCTTTCTATTTCTGGGTTCACCAAGATGTCAGATCAGATGTTTGATCCCCCTTCTTCTTGTGTCTTACGCTCTGAGTTATGAATACTATTGTGTCTTGTGTTATGAGTTTCCCGAAATTGAGGTCTGCACCCCTGAGTTTTCCTCTAGAGACTGCAGGTTAATGTTTGACTGCCAATTATGTGGTTTCTTATGCTCCCTACGAGGAATGTTTCTGGATTAAGGGGGAGTTGCTTCAGTCTGCAAGGAATGTTTCTAGGATTGAGGACCAACCATTATACCAGAGTAAAAAGGATGCTTGGCCGTAATAGATTGATTCAGCTGAAGATGAAAGAGGATATTTTGTATAAAGATGAAGAGATTTTGGACCTCTAGTCATTCTCCTCATGTGCACCAAATGATGTTCTTTGGTGGTGTGGATTTTTTGTGCTACAATGGAGCTCATTCAAAATGCGATAAAGAATATGTCAAATACGATGTTCTGCTGATGTTTGTAGTTCCTTTTTGTTCTGTAATTCAGAGATGTATTACTATGTTTATTTATTTTAGCCAAAATTTACCAAAGGGGGATATTGTTAATTCTCTAGTTTTAGGATTGGCATTAATTTTAGTGAAACAAATATAGCAGCATTATGATAAATAGGATGTGTTATTTGGGTTAAAATTGAACAAGATGTCCAATGTTATGAAGAAACACGTTGAGTTGAGATGTTCTATCAACTAAAGCAACATGTCAGACAAGATGTCCTATGGAGAAGCTATTCGATATCGTGACTGTTTTGGACTGGGTTGTTGGATGGGTTCTAGATTTTAACCAATGTAGAATATTCTTGGAATATTAGGCAGTTCAGTGTAGCGCTGATTGATAGGTCTGGAAGATTCAAGACAGAATCAAGAAGAATATTCACTTTCTAATTATGGAGATAATTTAGGAATATTTGATTGAAGACCAATTTTTATGCAGAATCTTCTGCAGATTTGTAACAGCTGATATGCTTTGATTTTGAAGCCCAAATCCAGTTGGGAAAGGTTATAAGTATAATCATTGTAACCTAGAAAAGATAGGGGTTCCAAATGTAGAAATACTAGGGCTTTGTATTTGTGCCACTCTCTATGAGAGTTGGTTGTTTGTGATCCACTCGATTGGTGAGTTGGACCGTGTTCCTTGAGTGGTAAGGATCTGTTATCTGTCTTAAGGTGCGAAGCATAGAGTTGATTATTGTTCATTGGAGGAAGCTTTTAAGCAACTATAAGTATTGTTCTTAGTTAAGAATGTTGGCTAGGTATTGTCATGGAATTGAGTCTTCCTGTTTATTCTAAGTATTTAGAAGTATCCAATCACTGGCTGTGGTTGAAGGGGAGTTGAGGAGGGCCCCATACCTAGGTGAGTCTTAGGTAGAAAGTTAACTAGGGTAGTGATTAAGTGAGAATTCAGTAAACCGGAGGTTTTTTACGTGTGAACCGGAAGTTGTTTGCATAGTACTTTGAATTGATACTATCATAGTAAACTTTATCCTGGGCTTGGTAGCTCCCAAAGTAGATGTTGTTGTACATCGAACTGGTTAAATAGTTCTGTGTGTTGTTTACTTTTTAGTATAATTGATATGTGTTTATACCTTGCCATGTGTTGTATCAAATTAGATGTCCCAACAAGTCATAGGATATATGGAATCTGATATACCATAATTTCAATTGGTATCAGAGCAAGCATCATGTTCTAATATGGGTGAGATCCTGGGAAGATACCTTCTGGTTTAATGGGCAAGGAAGGAGGTTCTACTGAAAAATTTGTTTGAAGTTTCTCTGTTGTGTTTGATTTATTTTCAAACCTATGTCATTCTGTTGTCTCCTGGATTATGGTGCCAATTGTGTGCAAGAGAGTTTTTGTTGTGCCTAAGGAATGTTAAGGAGCCTTTTAGTTTGTGTTCTATTACATGGTATCTGATGTAACCCTGGTTGTTCATTGTGTCTCGGATGTTGAGACTTTAGAATGGTATAATATAAGAAGGGTATTAGGGTTTGGTCTCCTTAGTAGGGTTATGTGGCAGACTTTCCAACCAGCTGATTAAAGTTACCAAAGATACTTGAGGCTGATCTCAAGTCCACTAATAAAGGCATTCATCAATAAGTTCGATGAGAATCTGGAAAACGGATGATCAATGGTGATCATATACATCTGCATGGATATTCCTAGTTTATGGCTAAATTAGGAAAGAGGTCACAACCTTCCTATTGTTGGAAGATGGATGTCTATTGAAGACCTTGAAGGTAATCAATGTTTGTTTATATTTTCTGGTGGGAGTAATGGCTTCAGGACCAAGCTAAATATTGTGTTCCTTGAGAAGGGAACTAATGTTCTATTGGATGTTGGAACATCATATTAGCAGGTGTGCAGATTCCTGTTGCATAACAGATGCCTTGGGTGCTAAACAAATGTGTGTTGATCACATAGGTTTAGAACCTTCTCCTGATCTGGAAGAGGATGCATCTAGGTTGTGTTTCAAAGAAGTTTCTATCTAGGAAACACATCTTAGAAAGTTGTGCTGATCAAGGTATGATCAACATGTTATTTACTCTTGAAGTCAATTTATTTCTGATCAACGTCAATAGGAGTGCATAAGCCGAGCTCTTGTTCCTAGTGGAGACTTTTTTAAAGGTTGTGGTTCTATTAAAGGAGAAGAATGCAATATTTTCAAGATGCTTCTAGTAGTTGGTGAAAGAGAATCCCTAATCTAGAGTTGGAGATTCTTGAATGGTTGTCAGATATAATGTCTTAACATCATTGTATTGAAAATGTATTTTTCTCAATATGTTTGAATGACAGTCCTCTCAAACAGGATGGAGGTTGTTTACTTAAACTTGATATTAGTATCAAGGCTGTGAGAATATGGAACTCTTGTTTTGATGTAGTAAAAGAGACATTCAAAGGGGTTGAGTGCTATGGAGATGTATCAACCTAAGGGGTTGATTGGTGTTTTTTTAAGTGTCATCCAAGCCACCTAGGATGAGCATTTCATAATTTTATTGGAGTAATGAGGAGTTGGTAATCCTATTAGGGACCAAAGGATCATGGATTGAAGGGCATCCTTGTGTCTTGAAGAATTGTGAGAAGAAGACTTATCTTGGACAGTCTGTTTGTGGTATTATGATCAGAGGAAATCTCCTCTTTAGGTGCAGAAGGATGACATCTAACATCTCAAATTCAGACAGGAGGTCTACAAATCGTGTTGTGGAGAAAATGTTTATTGAGGTGTATAATATGCTGGTTACTGCATGTGTTTATGATCTGGTCTCGAAGGTTGACCAGCTGATGATGATTGATTCTCTTGTGTTCCCTTCAAGAGATGTGTCTGGACTACTATGAATGGTGTTTGCAACTTCAGCCAAGGAAGAGTGTTTTGGCCAGGATGGAGTGCAAGGTCAAGCCATTGGCCTAGTTTGAAGTGGTATGTGGAGGGATTGTATATCATGAATATGTTGTCATGATGAAGTATATTCTGTTACTAGTGATGTATTGAAGAAGGATGTCAGACCTTGTGTTATACCATTTTGAAGGAGGTAGTCTTATCAGCAGATTGTACCTCCAAGAGAATCTGTGAAGATAGGAACTTGAGAAAATGTTCCTTTGATGAAGGTATGCATGTGACTGATTGCAAATACTTTGACGGGAGCTGAGTATTTGTATGAGGTGTGTGTGCAAGTTTGCATTATGAACACTATGTTTCAGAAATTGTTTGAGATTTTATTTCTCTCGATGATTCTCTAGTGAGTGGTAGTTGGTGAAGGTGCAATCCTTTGTGAACTCCTTGTGTGAAAGGACTTCTAAAACAAAACAAGTTCTTTGGTTGGGGTCTGTAACCAGAAGCTGATGTCCCAAATGATGTTGCAACATCGTGCTTATTGATGAGACTTGGGATTATGAATGTGGAGATTCTAATCATGGCTGTAACGCTCCGAATTTAATTAATTATTTAATTAAATTGATCAAGGATTTATTCGGTGGAATTAGTCAAAGTTGGGATTTATCGGTATTATCCAAAAGGCGTAATTGGATTAATGTATTGATTTGTGCAGTTAAGTTGTGGTCGGAGTAGTCAGAGGTTTATGAATTCGCGAGTAGGTATATTTAAGTTATGGATCGATGGTAGATGTCGAATATTATTGGAAATAATATTCGGTTATGTTGTGCGGTTATTTAATTATGTGTGTTATTTGGTTTAATTGAGTAATTAGAGGAATATTATGAATTGGGCCAAGTGGAAGGAATATAACCCAATGGGTGGGTTATGGGTTAAGTCCATTAGTGAGAATGAGTAGTAAGAGTTAGGGTTTTAGAGATTAAACCTCATAACTCATTTTGTGGAAAAGAAGAGAAAGAAGGGAAGAAAGAAGAAAGCTATGGCATGAAGAGAGGAATGACTCCATTGAAGATGAGGCTTTTGCTAAGGTAAGGGTGGGGTTCTTACTCTCTAAGGGTTGGCATGATGATAGGTATGGTAGAGATTAGGTTTCATAATTGAAATCCATGAATGTGATGTTGATGAATGTTGAAATTAATTAATGATTTGCTGATCTTTTGATGAGTTGTTGGAGGTTTATGTGAGTGAGTAAGATTGTGATTGGTGTATCATCTTTAATCCTTCAATTTCATAGTTTTAGAAATGTTAGGGTTTATGTTAGATTTCATGAAATTGGTGGTCTAAGCATGTTTTGATGATGATAAATGATGTATACTGATCATATATGCTTTGAATTGTTGATTGGAAGTGATTTTGGGTAGAGATATAGCATTTTCGTGGGTCTGTTCGCTGTTGTATTTTTCTGCATAGTCGCGCGGCCGCTAAGCGGACCCTAGCCCGCTGAGCGGACCCTGCTGTCAAAAATATTTTTGAAACTTTGAAATGACGTATCTTTTGATCCGTAACTCCGTTTTATGCGCCGTTCGAATCATTGGGAAGCTAATGAAATTATCTATATGATAGAAGTAGAATGGTTAGAACATGATGAATAAATTATGATGTTGTTAACATGTAATTTTGTATATGTGCGTTATAACTTGATAACTTTTGAATAACATTGTGATGGCATGTTATGTGGTGAAATATTCATGATGTGTATGAATGAATATGTGTTATTTGAATGTTCTTGTGGAGAAAGATTACTTGATGATTTAATTATGATGTGGTTGTTTTAATAACATGTATGTATGTGAATATGTGTTATGGCTTGATGAAATGTGAATAACATGTGTTGATATGATACGTTGTAATTTATTCATATTGTATACCGTGATGAATTGATGAGGATGTGAACAAATGTATTGGAAATTGTTTACTACATGTATAATGAGATGTTGAATTGGTGAATACCATGAGTATGATTTATATGTGAGCGATAACATGTTACTTGAATCGTATTTATGCAAATGTGAATTTGTGTTCATTGATAACAATATTGTTGGCATGATATGTGATAGGATATTCATGATGAGTGTGAATGATTATATGCTGTTTATTTTTGAAAAATAAAGATGGTTCGCTAAGCAGAGCCAGTCTGCTAAGCGAAGCCTGGTTTGTATTTCGCTACTGTTTTAGTCTGCTTGAAGCGGGGTTATGGAATTAAGAAGCATAAGCGCTCTTATGGGCCGCTAAGCGGACCCTGTTTCACAAAACTTGTCCAAAATTTGAAATGATGTATCTTTTGATTCGTGACTCCTTCTTGTATGTTGTTTGAACCTTCGTGAAGCTCCAATTGATGTCTATCCATGGTATATGCTTTGAATACCCTTGGAAATATTTATGAATCCTTTCCTTGAATTGAATTGCTTTATGTTGTGAATGTTGTTGTGAAGTGAAGTATTGTTGTATGATGTGTGCAACATAGCGACGTGATTGTGAAGTGATGCATTCTTATGAATGACGATGATTTTGTTGTTGTTGAAGTTCGACATTATATTAATAATGTTCGATGGTGATTTAGACGATGTTGTGATGTGTCGTATATGTCGTGTTTGTGTGGATGTCACATTCATTGAGTCACATCTATTTGCATAAAGCGGTGGTGGCCTTAATGACAAAAGCGACGGTGGCCTTAATGGCAAATAGCGATGGTGTGCCCAATGGCAAAATTGAGACGGTGGGAGTTTTACTCCAAATGGTACCACATGCATTTGCATAAGTCGAGTCACATGTGAATTTCATTTGAGTCTTATTTGTGTGGTGTCGTTTTTTTTACCTCCCCGTTTCACTTGGGAGGACGGCACACTAAACCCTTCACGCGAAATTTGGAAGGAGAGAAGCGCCCTTGTGGGATGAATTTTATTTTAGTTCCTCCTACGATAGCACACGAACTTTTTAATTATCCTACGAGGAGGAAGGGGAAAAAGATCTCAAATAAACCCTAGGAGTTTTCTAGGTGTGGGGATTCACCTAGACTAGAAATTCTGGAGTCCGGGAGGTCGGTTATACATAGGGAAGGTTTTAAGCTCCCTACATATCCGAGTACTCTACGGGAACCTTCTCTGTGTCTATGTGTTTGTGTTTGTTGCTAATTGATTGGGAAATTTTCTCCTTTGTGTTAGGAGAGAGACTTGAATTGAATTAATATGAAAGACAGATGGACTGACTGTTTTTGGTTTTTGATTAGCTCGTTGAGATTCCTTGTGAATCTCATGCCTACATATCCCTAATGGAAGTCAGAGCTTTTTGTAGTTCGGGGAACTAATTAGGGAAGTGAATTGATATTTTTGGTGCCTTGAGGCCCAAGCTTGAGGCTTAAAAGGTTTTTATTGACTTTGGGAGATGACTCCACTGGGAATTTGACTTTGACTAAGGAAATTTGTGTTCTGTATGAAGCCCAGAATTGTGGCTGACTCTAGTTGGAGAGTGTTTATTTTGTTTTTGATGAAGGGTTTATTTTAGTGTTCTGTACAAAGCCCAGAATTGTGGCTGACTCTAGCTAGGGAGACTCAATTTTGTGCCTTGTACAAAGTCCAAGGTTGTGGTTGACTGCCGAGGAAACAGAGTTTGGAGATTATGGATGACTCTATTTTGTGCCTTGTATGAAGCCCAAGGTTGTGGCTAACTTTCTAAGGAAAAAACTCAAAGGATATGCATCTTTTGACAGAGTAAAGGATGTTTATCTGCCTTGTACAAAGCCAAAGGTTGTGGCTGACTTTGTGGGGAAAAGATCCTAAAGGTTAGGAATCTTTGACACAGGAAATGATGTTTATCTGCCTTTTACAAAGCCCGAGGTTGTGGCTGTTTAATGGTGAAGGACTCACTGTGGAGACTCTATTATCTGCCTTGTACAAAGTCCAAGGTTGTGGCTGATTCTGGATAGGGGAATACCTGTGAGTAGGGTTTTTGACTCTAAGGGGAGTATCTGCCTTGTACAAAGCCCAAGGTTGAGGGTGACTCTTAATGGGAAAAGGTCTACCAGTGTGGGATCTTTTGACTTAAAGGAGAATATCTGCCTTGTACAAAGCCCAAGGTTGTGGCTGACTCTAGTGAGGATTACTCTGTTGTTTAGAAACTAAAGATTGACCCTTCTGGGGATTGTGCTCTTTGTTATGAAGGGGTTTATGAATGAAAGACCCAGGTTTGAAGGTTGATCTTATTGGGGAATTTGTTTGAGTGATTGAGACTGACCCAGGGTTTACTCTACTGGGGAGTTTTGAAGGTTTGAATAAAAAAAATGATTTGGAAGCTAACCCTTTCCAGGGAATTTGGATTTGTAGGATTGATTTTGGAGGCTGACCCTTTCCAGAGGTTTTTGTAAAATGGAGGAATTGATGGAGGCTGACCCTTTCCAGGGGTTTTGACTTTGAATGATTGGGTAGCACTCCATTGATATGAAAGGATGAAAGGATTGATTTAGACTTCTTGTTTAAAGCCCAAGATTAAGGCTGACTCTGGCTGAGGATATTTCAGATGGAGAACCTAGACTCTACTAAGGGGAAGACTCACTGGAGATTGAGAATAAAGGTGAAAGAGACTGTCCATGTCTCTCATTCCAAAAGGTGAAGTCAATATTGAGATTGAGACATTCTTAGCTTGTTTAAAGTCTGGTTTAAAGAATAGAAGAATCTCACCAGGGTAGGCTAAAAGGTGACTAAAGACCTGTTCCTATGTTTATAAGAAACCTGATGGGTCCTTGTATACAAGCTCAAGAGAAAGCTGGGAATATGCTTTTAAGAAGCCTGCGGGTCCTTGTATTGTAAGCCCAAGAGGAGGCTAATCGAGGGTCATCGAGGGTCCTTGTTATAGCACAAGAGAAAGCTATGTGGTTTTGAACTTATTTGGCTCTAAGTAAATGGGTAAGAGGTTTCACCGAGAATAATTCCTCTTGGGTGGATGTGCCCTATTTTTGTTCTAAGGCTTTTTCAAGATGTTTCACCGGGAATAATTCATCTTGAGGTTTGAACTAAAGATCTCTAATTAGGAAAGAGCCTTCACCGGGAAGACATTCTCAATCATAGGCCATAGTCCTATAATATATATATATATATAGTTTATTTGTCCTAAGGTTGTTCTCAGACGGAGTTCTAAATAATATATATATATATATATATATATACATTATATATTTGATAGTAATTTAAATGAAAGCTTGTAAATTGAAAGCTATAAAGCCTAATCTGGATGAAGAGGAGGCCTTTGAAGGATGTATGTACAAAGCTTTATCATCAGCTTGGCTGTTTATTGGTAACAGTTGAATGTTTATTGAAAACAGTTTTGTAATGTTTTTGTTTTGAAAATAGAAGAAGTGAAGATGGACACTAGGTCACATAGGTATCTGAAGAGTTTCACCGGGAATAATGCCCTTCAAATACCAGAAGAATGTTTTGAAAACAGATGAGAAGATTTTGTAAAGAAATACAGTTTTGAAAAACAAGCTATGAAAAAAAAGGTGTTGGGTCTTACACTCTATTAGAGGCCCATTGAAATTGATTTACTGTTTATGAAAAACAGTTGAAGAGATTTGAAATGATACAAGGTTTTGTTGTCTGAAAACCTTGATCGTCTGTTTAATCGGAGTTTGAAAACAGTTTGAAATATTGACGAAAAGTCAACTTAATTAGGGTAAAGACAAAGTCTATACCTAATTAAGACCTAAATGATTAGGGTTTTATCACAAAAATATTTACAAGAGATTAGGTTTTGAAATCAAGTGAAAACTATATTTTAAGTATTTTAAAATACCTTAAAAATATGTTATTTTAAACCTAATAAAAATATATCAGATAAATAATATTTTTTGTGATTTTTGGTTTGTTCATAAAATAGATATATTAAATGAAGGGTGTGTGAAAAATCAAGAGGAAGTGATTTAATTTGATTGGTTAATTATTTGTGTGAAGTTGTGAAGAAATTAAGTGAGAAAAGTAGTAAAAAAATGGTTTTGTCTCCACCAAGGTTTGAACCCACGCCCTTGAAGCCAGTACTAAAAACACACACCAATCAGCCAACGCGCGCTTGGTGTCATAATGGTGATCCCATTGCATTACATATGTTGTTAAGTGCATAGAGTAGAAAAAGAAAATAAAATCAAAAGGTCTGGGTCGAGGGGGATTCGAACCCCAGACCTTGGGCACGCGCAACACACAAACTCACTTTACCAACTGGGCTATAATGATGTATTCGTTATATGAACGCCTTGTAATAAATTTATATTAAACTCATCCATGAATGTTTGAAAATGGCGCGCCAAGCACCATCTTCGACTTCAACCTCAAGCTCATGGAATTTGAAATTCCAACTCTCTCATTTCTTAACCAAAATGGGTGATGTAAACATCAATCTTGCTCTAAATTCTCTCACGATTTCAAATATGTAACTAACATAAGCTATGATTTACTACAGCTACTGAATTATCTAAAATACGTGAAGAACCCTAAAAATTGAAAATGAAATTAAATGGCTATACTAAAGAATAAATGAATGATGATAGAGGGTTTTTAATCCTCTGATGATGCTGAGTGAAATGGTATTTAGATATATTGCAAAGAGTACTTAAATAAGAGTGTTAGAGTTTGAAAACATACCTCTAAAAATGGAGGTCAATGGCTATGGTGGAGAGCTTCTGGCTATGTATGGATGATCACAAAAGCTTCCTGGTGACTCAGTGGTGCTAACTGAATACTTATTGCAACTTGAATGCTTCAGAATTGCCCTACTCGACACCTTTTATTTGAGCTTCAAGTGAACATGGAGATTAGTGATTCTGTGGTTACAGATGTGCTGCAGGCATCTGAATAGCTTCACTACACCCTAAGGAAGGTGTTTGAATGCTTGGACTTGCTTGACACCCTCTGAATTGTTCTACAGACCTCCAACTGACTTTGCTCCAAATTGAAAGTGAAGATGGTGTTCTTGTACAAGTGTTCCAGGTGCTTGGATCACTTCTAATGGACCCCCTTGAGATGTTTGAACACTTAATCCCAAAGGAAAAGCTCTGGTTTGAAGAACCCGAGTCTTCTTGCCAAAGAACCTTTGAAAAACCTAAGTGTGAGAGGAAGAAGGAGAAAGAAAGAATTGGAGTTGCTTTGGTGTGTCTAATACTGAGGAGGGCACTTGTATTTATAGGCAAAGATCTCTGTACAAATTGAGGAGAGTGAGCTTGCTTAGTGAGGTAGTTTTGGTTTCTTGGCCATGAAGAAATTCAAAACTATCCAAAAAGCAATGATGGCATTTTCGAGCAAGCTCCCTAGCCATTGAACTTTTCTGATATTGGGGGACATTTCTGATGCAGAGGAGAGTTCCAATTGGTTGAGAAGAGATTCCTTTGGTGATTCACCACTTGGTCATAAATTTCCCAAAAGTAATCATTACATAATCACATGTTCTTGTTTTGGGAATATTCTTCAATCCTTATGCAATGATGAAAATGAATGCATGGCATCTTTACTGATGTGTTATGTGACATGTAGCATCAATTTGTAGAGGCATTTGCACAATTTTGGCAAAATTTAAATTTGGACATGACCTATAATTTCACTTCAAATGCCCTACTTTGATCAACCATATCTCTTATCTCATGATGAATTGGAATATGGTTAAACATAATTTGGAAATCCCTTAACATGTACTTCAATTCATTAGTTTGGTGTTTGTTCAAAATCCTTAGGGAAATTAGTGAAAAATTCCCATAAAGTTTGAAGAAAACTAGGGTTTCTTTGCTAGTTTCATGAAGGCAGTCACTTTGAAGCTCCATATCTTTTCAATGGTTGATTTATAGCCAAAAAATTATATGTGAAAAAGTTGTTCATTGGATCAAAATATACAACTTTGATGTTGGAAGTTTTTTTCAGTTTGTACTTGAAATTTTGAGATATTTCCTTCCAAAGTTTTGAAAAAAAGACCTTTAAACATAGAAAAATTTCTAAGTATGAAAAGTCAATCTTTGACTTTTTGATTCTTGATTTATTTTCTTGATTTTTCTTGGTCAAATGACTTCAATAATCATATATTGATGATATTGATCCTTAAAAGTCATGGTTTGATCCAAAACCCTAAAAGTCAAAGGTGATCTTGTATAGTTGACTTTTTCCAAATGAAGTGAAATCTTGGACTTTTGTGATGAATCAAGTTCTCTTCCTCAAATGAATGATATGAATGGAACTTATTGAGTTAATATAAGTTCTTGAACCATGTTTTGATTTGTGGAGCCATGTCCTGATTAAAAGTCCACTGTCTAGGTGAATTAGGTCAAAAACCCTAATTTGTAGGTCAGATGAAATTGATGACTGTGGATCTTGAATTGAGGTACAATTCCAATTGGATATTTTCATGGGGATCATTTGAGGATTATTGAACATTTTGAGTGATGCCCTGGAGCTTTTTAGGGTTTCCTAGATGTGGTCCTTGATTTCAGTCCTTGATGGGCTCAAAACCCTAGTCTGGTGACCTGAGCAAACCTGAGTCCTGATGACTGGTGTCTAATCAACATGGGTGAATAAATGAATCATTTGAGTCCCATTATTTTATTATAGGTCATTTTCTTATTGATTGATCCTTTTCCTGAGCTTCTTTGTTCTTGAACACCCTCGATTGAGTATCAGGTAAACAAGTGACTGCTCTGGGTACTTGTCTTGAGTTGATGAAATGTCTGGAGGTGTGACATATCAGGGGGGTCAAAATTAGGGTATGACAATTTGATTATGTTATTTTGATTTGATGAATATATGTTTGTTGTGATGTGTTGACTTGATGATAAGATGTTTGTCGTGTTGTGTTGGAATCTTACTTGTGAACTGCATATATTGTCATGGTTGATTGTTGACATTGTTGCCGTTTCATAAGTTGATTATGTGATTTGAATTGTTGAGGCGATGATATGTTTGTTGTGAAGTGATGATAGTGCAATTGTGAATTTGAATATGTTGTCTTAATTGATTAATGACATTGTTGCCGTTTTGAAAGTTGTATTATATTGGTAAGTTGTTTTGCGATGAAAATTGTTGTAAGATGTTATGTGATGCGAAGTGGTGAAATTATGTATGATCTATATCTCCTATATTATTTATCATGCTTTACTTTATATTGTAAGATATCTCACCCCTTTGCTGATATTTCCCCTACCATGGGAAATGGGCCGGTACTCAAGTTTAGCTGTGGACGTTCGAGGTTATTTATGTGAAGTCTTTAAGTTGCTTTATGGCAAGTTGAGTTGGTGTCCATTGCTCTGATACGTAGCACTCGGGGGGGGATTAGTCGTTATCGTTTGATTGTTGTATTTTAAGTTGAATCGAAAGATGTTTATTAGTTGGAAGTTGTGAATCAAGTTATGTTTCCGAATGCTATGTATCATTATTAAATGCAATATAAGTATGTTTGTTTGGTTAAGTCAAATTGTGACATCCCATCTTTGATGAATATTTTTAAATGCACTATGATTTTTGCTTATAATTGCAGGGAAGAATTGGGGTGTTACAATAGTGGTATCAGAGCAGGTCGGTCTGTTCGGCCAATGTTGTCTTATGTTGTTTGTTCCTGTGTACGCGACGAGTGTGTGAAATACTGTTGGTACTTGTTGTTCTTCTGATAAGTTGTCTGCATGATTTGGTTTAAAGCTAAGTGGGGGATAAGCCATGCTTCTCAGGTATGTTTCAGTTGTAGGATGTTAGTATGCTGCTGTTGGCGACAGTGCAAGTGTCGAGGGAGTTTGTTGTTTCCCGAATCGAAGGTGACTTGGATTTAAGATTTTGGTTGCTAGTTAAGTTGGAATCTCTTGAGGAAGAAAATGAGCAGGAATTGTTGATGTTTACTTCTCGAAGGATGAGGAGCAACATAGCGGTTGTTGGTATGCAAGTATGGTGCAAGTTCCTGACGTGTCTGAAGGTAAACTGTAAGTAATGAGAATAAATTCTAGAAGATGGAATTTAGAAAGTGCGATGTTCCAGTGCTGCTGATGGATTGTGAAGTTGTTGGTTGAGAAACCTCGAGTAAGATGTCGATGTTGGATCAATGATTAAGTAAGGTACTGTTGTAGACCTTGCGGAAGATTGTTGTAAGTGATTGAGGCAGTAGTAGAAGTTGTTGAAGCTGTTGAAACATTTTAAAGCGTGAGTAAGAATTGGAAATGCGAAGAGATAAGCATGATTTCAATAATAAGAAGGGTGGATAATGGTGTACATGAATTTTGTTCTAATGTATCGTCGGAGGTGTTTAAGAAAGTAGCTGCAAGACGTCGGTGTTAGTTTTTTCGGATGATTTTGAAAGATTAGTGAATAATGGAACTATAGTGCTTCTGGTGTTATGAGTACAAGTTGGAAGAGGAAATTATTAATGTTGGTAATGATGGTTTATACTCCATTATGGTTGTCGGCTATCTATTGACAAATTGAGGACTTGATCACCCTTAATCTCTTGTTGATAGTAGATGAAATCGTGATTGGATGGTTTAGACGTGTCTTTCTAGCTTGATAGTGCGTAAAGTGATTAATGTTATTTCGTGAAGATAGTTGCTCTCTGGTTGGTATGAATTAACGGAAAAGTATCCATGAATAGTTGAGAGGTAATGAACAAGTTGGAGGAATTGGTTTATAGGCGAGATAGCATCGCAAAGTGAAGGATTGGGAATGTCGAGTAAACAACGATTTTGTGATGGATGTTTAAGGAAGTATAAACTAGATTGAGACTTGTGAACCATGTAGTTGACAAAAAAATTTAACGTGGACGGTGACTTAAGATGGATTATTAGAGTTGCGTAGTGGATGTGTAAGGTGGCGCAGTTACTATGCGTGTGTGTTTGTTAGAGGTGAAGGACTAGGAATCAGAAGCCTAGAGAAGGATATCTCTTGATCTGCATGTTTGATTTGAAGGGTTGTGAGATGAGAACAAAGTGCCGGAGATATGGTATTTTCCCGTGAATACTTGTCGAGTTTATATGGGATGATCTAAGGGTTGCTAGTTGATGGTGAAGTTGGGTGTATTCGTCGCGTAATCTTGTTAAGTTGACGTTATAGTGATTTGGTTTCTGTTGTCATGATATTGTTGTTGGGCACTGTAAGTAAGAAGTGATATTTCGTACTATGACTGAGTTGAGTATGCTGGCTATGTTGATGTCACTATAAGAGTGATACAACAAGGAAGAGAGAGAGAGTTGTTGGTGTTTGTTGAAGATTGACATGTATAATTTTGTGAATGAAAGTACCTACGTGTTCTGATGTTGAGAATGTTGTTAATACGATAATAGTATGGCATTGAACACCCAAGTATAAGAGGGTCATTAGTGTTACTACCTTAAGAGTCATATGTCAAGGTATTGTTGAGCAGTGATGACTCAGTTGCTAAGTTGATGAAGTGAGATTGTATCTCCATGTATAAGCGTGTTAAAGTTGTTACTACCTTAAGTGTTGAAAATACGAGAGATTCCTGAGGTGGTTGGTAAGTTTTTAACAGGTATGTCGTAGAGATGTCGACTATTTGACACTGGATTGAGGTAATGTTGAGTTGTCGTGATAGTCAAAGTGTTGTCAAACGTGACTGAGGATCAGAGAGTTGGAAGCGAAGTTAAGGATGCTTACGTCGGATAGATTTTTGAGGACGAAAATATTCTAAGTAGGGGAGAGTTGTAACGCCCCGAATTTAATTAATTATTTAATTAAATTGATCAAGGATTTATTCGGTGGAATTAGTCGAAGTTGGGATTTATCGGTATTATTCAAAAGGCGTAATTGGATTAATGTATTGATTTGTGCAGTTAAGTTGTGGTCGGAGTAGTCAGAGGATTATGAATTCGCGAGTCGGTATATTGAAGTTATGGATCGATGGTAGATGTGGAATATTATTGGAAATAATATTCGGTTATGTTGTGCGGTTATTTATTTATGTGTGTTATTTGGCTTAATTGAGTAATTAGTGGAATATTATGAATTGGGCCAAGTGGAAGGAATATAACACAATGGGTGGGTTATGGGTTAAGCCCATTAGTGAGAATGAGTAGTAAGTGTAGATGTTTTTCATGTTGGCTGCATTTATGGTAAAACATACCTGAGTGTTTAATGTCTTGACTGATTTCATGAAATGTTATATATTGTGCTATGCAGGTTGCATATGTGTTAAGCTAATACAAGTTCTATTAGTGAATTTCATGACCGATGTCATGACATCCTTGTCTAACAGCAAGAGCTGTTATATTTTATTAATTGTGTTTCCTGATTTCTCTCAATCTACAATTTAGGAAACCTTTTATTGTGTGTTGAATATTTCGTCTAGAAGATTTCGCTGACAACACATCTTGTAACAACCAGATGGCGTGTAAATTAGGTTAACTTGGTTAACCCTAATTTGTTTCTAAAAAAGCCCAAGGCCCAAAAGCCGCATATAAGAAGACTGCAGTCCTAATTTGGAACGCAGACAGAGTAAATTGTTAATTGTGAAGAACCATAGTTCTGTAGCTGTCTCTTGTACTCCAAGCAATTGTCTCTTGATAATTGCATTGGAATAGGTTGTGTTTGTCAATTGTCACTCTAAGCTTTTAAGCACGAGTGTGTGTCTCTTGATTGAAGCATTTAAGCATATCAAGGTGTGTTTTTGAAGTGTGTCTTCTCTCAGAATTTGTTTAATGTTTATTTGTAATCACTGCTGTGATTGAGGGGGAGTGAGTGGAGATACTCAGGTCTATGAATAGATTGGAATTACATAGGGTAGGTTTTAAGTGAGGAGTTGTAAACAGGGGAGTTTAACTCCGAATTAATTCTGCTTATATTGGATTCCCTCCCTGGCTTGGTAGCCCCTAGAGTAGGGGTGGCAAAACGAGCCGGGGCCCGTCGGGCCGCCCGCGCACCCGCCAAAAAGTGGAGGGTTGAGTTGGGATTTTAGGCTCGTCGCTTGCCAAAGCCCGCCTCGCCAAAACCCGCCGCCCGCCAAAGCCCGCCGCTCGCCAAAATCCGCTCCTCCTCCAAAATTCACTTTTTTTAGTTAATTCCAGTAATTGCAATACTTGATGATTTATTTTATACATTTATTTATAAATATATGTAATATTTTTTTGAGTAAATTTGTTAAAAATTACTTTTATAAAAAATTGTTTTAAAAAATAAGTGAAAAGTTTAATTAAAAGGTAAAAAAAAACTATTAATCTATTAAAAAAAAATATAAATAAAAATAGGCGGGTAAGTCCGCCGCCCGCCAACCCGCCATCTTGGCGGGGCGGGCATGACTTTTATGCCCATTTTACTTGGCGGGCATGCCCGCCCCGCTCGTTTTTTGGCGGGCATAAGGCGGGGCGGGCGGCGGGCGGGTGGGTGGGCGGGCGGCCCGTTTTGCCACCCCTATCCTAGAGTAGGTTGTTTGAACCGAACCGGGTAAACAATTCTGTATGCTCTTTATTGTTTTTATGCGTTTCTGTTTTAATGTTTTGTGTTTTATAATTGTGGATGTCATAACATCCAACATGAGTTACTAGAATTTTCAATTGGCATCAGAGCAGGCACCCTGCCTGTGTACATCTGGGTGAGATCTAGGGACAACAAAATTCTAGTACTATGGAGAAGGAATTGTTAGTGTTTAGGAATAGACCATCCATCCTGGATGGCTCTAACTATGACTATTGGAAACCTCGTATGGTAGCAGTCATAAAGTTTGTGGACAGCAAGGCCTGGAGAGCTGTGGAAAGCGGATGGAAACATCCTGAGAAGGTTTTGGAAGATGGAACCACTATTCTAATTCCTGAAGCACAATGGAACAAAACTGAAGAAGAGCTAGCATTGGGAAATTCCAAGGCCCTAAATGCCTTGTTCAATGGAATTGACAAGAACATATTCAGACTTGTGCAACACTGTGAACTAGCTAAAAAGGTGTGGGATATTCTCAAAACATCTCATGAAAGCACATCCAAGGTAAAGATGTCTAAACTTCAAATGCTTACCACTAAATTTGAAAATCTCAAGATGAAAGAGGATGAAACCATTTATGAATTTTACATGAATATCCTTGAGATTGCAAATAACTCAGGAGCCTTAGGATAAAAAATGTCTGAAGAAAAACTGGTAAGAAAGATCCTCAGATCACTGCCTAAGAGATTTGATATGAAGGTAACTGCCATAGAAGTAGCCTAAGACATCAGCAACATGAAGCTGGACGAACTCATTGGCTCTCTACAAACCTTTGAGTTAAGTATTTGTGATTCTGTTGAAAAGAAAAACAAAAGCATAGCTTTTGTTTCCAACACAAAAGATAATTCAAGAGAAAGCAATGGTGGAAGTGATGAAAAATTATCAGAAACCATAGCCATGCTTGGAAAACAATTCAACAGACTTATTAAAAGGGTTGATCAGAAGTCTAGACCCAATGTCAAGAACACTTCCAATGACATCAGCCAGTCCTATGATCCAAGCAGAAGACTCAAAGCCGAGGAGAAGCTCAATCAAGGGAAAGGGGTTCAGTGTCATGGATGTGAAGGATTTGGACACATAAGAGCTGAATGTCCTACCTACCACAAGGAGCAAAAGAAAGGAATGCCTATCACTTGGTCTAATGAAGACTCCGAGTCTGTAGAAGAAACTGCAAAACATGTCATAGTTCCAACAAGAGTCTATGCATCTGATGATGATTCCAATGATGATGAGCTAACCTTTGATGAAATTGTTGCCTCATACAAGAAGTTGTGTATCAAGAATGTTGAAGTCTGCAAACAAGTGGAGAAGCAAGAGATAATCATAAGAGAGTTAGAAACTGAGAAGAATAGACATCTCGCAACCATAGACTCTCTCAGTAGTGAAGTAAGCATGTTGAACTACAAACTTGATCAAATGACCAAATCCTTCAAAATGCTGAATAATGGAACTGATACTCTAGAGGAAATTCTGGAGTCTGGACAAAGAACAGGAGATATGTTCGGGGTAGGATTTGTGGCTAAAGAGGAATTCACCTCTGGGTTCAGGAGAGCAAAGCCCGAAACTTGTGTGACTAACCGGATGTCAACACCAATGTCACAACATCAAGGAAACAGAAGAAGGAGCCATTCAAAGAAGAAATTCCAAAAATGGAGGTGTCATCATTGTGGAAGATTTGGTCACATAAAGCCATTCTGTTTCAGACTAGTTGAATATCCAAATCAAATTCATCAAGCCAAACCTAAATATTATACCTGTAACAGAAAGCAACGATGGGTGGCTAAGAATGTTACCCTAGTAGCACACACTTCTCTAAGAATGCCTGCCAAAGAAGACTGGTACCTTGAAAGTGGTTGCTCAAATCATATGATTGGGAGAAAGAACTCACTAGTAGACCTCAAACTTGAGGGAACCAACTATGTGACTCTTGGTGATGGAGAAATAAGAGAAGTCAAAGGTGTTGGCAAGACAGAAGGTCAAGGTGTTCATAATCTAAGTAATATTTTACTTGTACAAGGAATAACTGCAAATCTTATAAGCATCAGCCAACTATGTGATGAAGGATTCAATGTCAGGTTCACTAAAGAGGAGTTTATTGTCACTAATGGAGAAAATGAAGAAGTCATGAAGGGATTTAGGTCTAAATATAATTGCTACCTATGGAAGCCTAACACCCCAGACTACCCCTCTGACTACTCCATGATCAGAGAGGAAATAAAAGATGATTGCCAAGAATCTAATGAATCTGATGAAGAATCATATGTGGGAGAGCTCACCATAAGTGAACTAGCTGCTGGTTTTACTGAGACCTGTCTAATGAATGAAAAACTGTGTGCAAAAGTACGGGAGTACAGGAGTATCAATAGATTCCTGCTAGAAGAAAGAGTAAGCCTCATGCTATACATTGCTGATCAGGAAAGAAAACTAGAAGAGACAAGATTCAGCATTAAAGCACCCAAGAATACAAATGATTATGAAAGTCTATCTGAACATAATGTCACAGAGAATGTTGCAACATCTTCCAAAGACATTATGAAGATAAAGGGCATGCTAGGTATTTACCACTAAATCAAATTATAGCAATTAACATATTTGGGGGAATACATTTTGGGCTTTTTAAATATCCATGATTTGAAACTTCCCTCACTCATTCTGTATATAAAGCTCCCTCGCACTCCTATTCTTCTACAAACGGCAAACATCCATGTTGGTCCTTCTCGCTACTTATTAAGGTTGAACTGCTCTGATACTTCTCACAAGCGTGACACAAGTTCTGTCTCAAAGAGTTTCAGAATGTCTCAGCAATCGTGTGATGCATCTCCCTTATCTGACTCGGCAACACCGGACGAGTCCTCTAACCCTAATAGGGTTCTGAATGTTGTACCTTTAAGGACGACTAGCAGTGACGAAGTAAATGCCACAAAGCCTAAAATGGCATATGCAAGACGGCCCAAGGAGGGTATTCGAAACAAGGGCGCCAAACCTTCTTCATCTAATACCATAAAGGCACTTACTAAAGAAGGAACCAGATATGTCGACAACTCAAATGCCAAAATTGTTACACGCATTCTGAAGGAAAATCATCAAATGCCTGAGATATCTGTCCCTCTTCAAACCATAATGCCTAATCCTCTAAAGAACACCAGTAAGGCTGAAGTTGCTCACACTTCTGGTTGTGACCTAGCTGAAGAGGAGATCATTAAGAATGGACAAGGAGGTGCTGAGAATACCAATGTTACTGAGGATGTCAATGACATCAAAGAGAATGAGCACACTAAGGTCAATACTGAAACAGGTACCAATGTGGTAGACTTAGATCAGTATTCTGACAACGAGTTGCTTGCCTCTTTGAATCCAAGTGTAGCCAACAGGATGATGACTAGAAGAAAAGGCAAAACTATTTCCCAAAGTTCCCCTGAAAATAATGCAGAATCAAAGAGCACTGTCAAAGACCCTGTCAAGAAGAAGAGTACTTCAGCTGGTCCTATCAAAAGCAGAGCTGTGGCTAAGAGTGCAGGGGTTGGTCCCTCAAAGTCTTGGAGCAAGGTTGTTCCAAAGAAAAGAAAGGAGAGGGAAATTGTTGAATCTGAGTCTGATGTTGAAGTGGTTGTCCTTAACTTTCCATCAAGGAAGAAGCCTACAACAAGCAAGCTTACTGCAAGTATTCCTGAAGTTCCTATTGATAATGTGTCATTCCAATATGCCTCCAGTGCCAGCAGGTGGAAATATGTGCACTAAAAGAGACTAGCTGTTGAAAGAGAGTTGGCTCCAAATGCTCTTGAGAACAAGGAAATCTTAGAGCTGATTCAGGAAGCTGGACTATTAAAGACTGTGTGCAATATTCCCAAATGTTATGAGAGACTGGTCAAAGAATTTGTGGTGAACCTATCTGAAGATTGTGGAAACAGCAAGAGTGTGGACTTCAGAAAGGTGTTTGTGAGAGGTAAGTGTGTTTCGTTCTCTCCTTCTGTGATTAATAACTTCTTGGCAAGAACAAATGAAGCTCAACCCGAGCTTGAAGTGACAGACAACAAGGTTTGTCAAGTGATCACAGCCAAGCAGGTAAAAAGCTGGCCCTTAAAAGAGAAACTAACTGCAAGTAAGCTAAGCATCAAGTATGCAATGCTTCACAAGATAGGAGCAGCTAATTGGGTACCAACGAATCACAAGTCCACTATCTCAACTGTTCTTGGCAGATTTCTGTATGCTGTAGGAACAAAAACAAAGTTTGACTATGGAACATATATTTTCGACCAAACTATGAAGCATGCTGAAAGCTTCAGTGTTAAGGGTCCAATTGCCTTTCCATACCTCCTGTGTGGCAAAATGCTGACTCAGTATCCCAACATTCTCAATGAGCATGATGTAGTATGCAAAAGAGAAAATCCCTTGGCTTTCCATTATAAATTGTTTCAGGGTACGCATGTTCCAGACATTGTCATGACATCGGCTGCAACATCCAAGTCTGGAGCATCATCCAGCAAAGTAGAAGTCATAACAATGTTAAAAGAGACCTACAAAGAGCTGGAAGCTAGGAAGATATCCCTTGAAAAGATGATAAGTACTCTAGAAATGGATGAGAATAAAGAATTTGTAGATGTTGTAGAGATGGCAGATGAAGATGAACAATAGAAGGAAGTAGAACCAGAAGAAGAAGTGGAAGAAGAGAGTGCCAGTCCTGATGATGGCTCTGAGAATGGAAGTTATGCAGACACCTCTAGTGGGTCTGACTCTGTGCAGTAAATGCAGCTGAAGTTTTCATTTTGTTTTTCGTTTAGTTTTGTTTGCATTTTATTCGATTTAGTTCAGTTTAAGTTTTATTAGTACCTATTTGGATTTTGGGGAGAAGACAGTTGTTTGCTTTGGCAACTTTTGTGGCCAAACAGGGGGAGAAGTAGCATTGTCACCGCAGAACAACAAGTATGTGGTGTTTGTGTGATCAACAATTCTGATGTGCTTATTTTGTGTTGATCTGTTTGTGCTTGTGCTGCTCTTGTAGTGAGGTTGGTTTAGCTATGTGAGCACTGTGTGCATACTGGTGGTGTATGTTGTCTGTACTGTATTAGCTCTGATTGTGTCTTGTTTGATCTGTTTCTGCTACAAGTGTTTCTCGATATGGTGTGACAGGTTGTTTTAGCCAAAAATTTGCCAAAGGGGGAGATTGTAGATGTTTTTCATGTTGGCTGCATTTGTGGTAAAACATACCTGAGTGTTTAATGTCTTTACTGATTTCGTGACATGTTTTATATTGTGCTATGCAGGTTGCATATGTGTTAAGCTAATATAGGTTCTGTTTGTGAATGTCATGACCGATGTCATGACATCCTTGTCTGATAGCAGGAGCTGTTATATTTTATTAATTGTGTTTCATGATTTCTCTCAATCTATAATTTAGGAAACCTTTTACTGTGTGCTGAATATTTCGTCCAAAAGATTTCGCTGACAGCACATTTTATAACAACCAAATGGCGTGTAAATTAGGTTAAATTGGTTAACCCTATTTTGTTTCTAAAAAAGCCCAAGGCCCATGAGCTGCATATAAGAAGACTGCAATCCTAATTTGGAACGCAAGCAGAGTAAGTTGTTAATTATGAAGAACCATAGTTCTGTAGCTGTCTCTTGTACTCCAAGCAATTGTCTCTTGATGATTGCATTGGAATAGGTTGTGTTTATTAATTGTCACACTAAGCTTTTAAGCACGAGTGTGTGTCTCTTGATTAAAGCTTTTAAGCAGATCAAGGTGTGTTTTTGAAGTGTGTCTTCTCTTTGAATTTGTTTAATGTTTATTTGTAATCACTGATGTGATTGAGGGGGAGTGAGTGGAGATACTCAGGTCTAGGAATAGATTGAAATTACATTGGGTAGGTTTTAAGTGAGGAGATTTAAACAGGGGAGTTTAACTCCGAATTAATTCTGCTTATATTGGATTCCCTCCCTGGCTTGGTAGCCCCTAGAGTAGGTTGTTTGAACCGAACTGGGTAAACAATTTTGTGTGTTCTTTATTGTTTTTATGCGTTTCTGTTTTAACGTTTTGTGTTGTGTAATTGTGGATATCATAACATCCTGTAAGACATCCAGCGTGAGTTACTAGAATTTTCAGTAAGAGTTAGGGTTTTAGAGATTAAACCTCATAACTCATTTTGTGGAAAAGAGGATAAAGAAGAGAAAGAAGGGAAGAAAGAAGAAACTTATGGCATGAAGAGAGGAATGACTCCATTGAAGATGAGGTTTTTTCTAAGGTAAGGGTGGGGTTCTTACTCTCTAAGGGTTGGGATGATGATGGGTATGGTAGAGATTAGGTTTCATAATTGAAATCCATGAATGTGATGTTGATGAATGTTGAAATTAATGAATGATTTGCTGAGCTTTTGATGAGTTGTTAGAGGTTTATGTGAGTGAGTAAGATTGTGATTGGTGTATCATCTTTAATCCTTCAATTTCATAGTTTAAGAAATGTTAGGGTTTATGTTAGATTTCATGAAATTGGTGGTCTAAGCATATCTTGGTATGATTTGATGATGATAAATGATGTATACTGATCATATATGCTTTGAATTGTTGATTGGAAGTGATTTTGGGTGGAGATATAGCATTTTCGTAAGTATGTTCGCTGCTGTATTTTTCTGTATAATCGCGTGACCGCTAAGCGGATCCTATATATAATAAATAAAAAATGAACATTCGACATACTGGGAGAAAGACTATTGATGACGTTTATTTCGATTTTATATAGAGGAGTCTTAATGTTAGGAATCCATGTGTTCCATCGTTTGTACAAAATCTCATAATACTCAAAGTATCTGCATTATTGAGAAAGATTCACTGAGAAATGTACGTATAAACACCATCTTTTATTCGAATTGCAATTTAGTTTATACTTCCGGAGTTTATTAACTTTTTTCGATTTACTTTCTATCGCTTTTACTGCATTTCTTTATAAGCTTTGCAAAGTTACTTTAAGTTTAACTTAGATTAAGACAAACAGTACTAAGTGTTATGAATGTTGTCGAAGTGTTCTTAATTTTAAAAACATAGTCTAAAATAAATTACACTACAACATTTATCGTCTGTTACAACACTTCAAAATTGTTGCCAGAAATAAAAAAAATGCTGCCTAAAGGAATAGCGAACGATTTTCAAGTGTCTTTTATGCGAGCGTTGCCTATAATCAAAGGCAACGCTTATTTATCTCTATGGGCACACTATTAACAACTGTAGCCTAAACTTCAAGAATAGGGACGTTTTGTTGTGATATCTAAGGCAACGTTTTATAATTGTTGCTATAGGGACAATCAACAATTGTTCCCTAAAATAGTGAAACGATTAAGACAACACTTTTTTAATCGTTGCATTATAGTTATTTTTGTTATTGTGCTATTTTTTCATTTTATATAATACATTTATAAGCTAAAATTTACTACATATAAGACTTTATAGTGCAGATTTAACTAGACAAATGATAAAAGAAATAATTTTTTGAAAACTTAATTGTTTATACAAGTCAACATAAAACCATCAAACACATTCATCTTGTGTAAGAACTCTTCGCCATCTATGTCGTTCTCATGAAATCATCATCAACATGGTCCTCTTGAAATTCATCATTCACATTACCCGCTTGAATAATGCATCCTCTACATCTTCATTTTCATCTTTTTTATCAGTATCTTTCTACATAAAGCAAATTAAGAAGTAAGAACCCATAAAATCAATGTTTCAAAACACCTCTCGTCTACATTAGCAGGGCTAAAAATAATTAATATAAATTGCCTTTATCAAATGAAATACAACTCGACACAATTACTTAAAAAATCACTTGTTTTATTCTAATTTAAATACAACAAGAAATTAAACGATTTGATTCAACGATAATTAAACAAAGAAGAAAAAGGTATTTTTGTCATGTCTTAGAATTTCAAGTATACATCCTTGATCTTGAACCACACACCAAAACTCATCACTTTATTCCAATGTTCCTGCAATTAAACACTCACAGACAATTTGGTATGACTATATATCTTAATTTTTTTACATCTAATGAACTAAAATGTATTAATATGTATGGGTGTCATTGCCTAATAAATAAACCTTGTATGAAAGGTTTATAGGACAAGCAATGTAAGGTTAAATGAGAAATACACTACTTTAGAATGTCAGGTTGAGCACAAGATGTATATTTATCCAATGCATGAAGAGACACATAAACTCACAATACTTTAACTATCAACAAGCAACAATACAATGCGGAAACATAATTCAAAAAATACAAGAGATCTATCTTAGCACAACATAATGGTAAGACTGTGAGTATCTCTAGGCCATAATTTTGTAAAAATACAAGCCTCATTCAATTTTTTAAATGTTTATATGACTATTAATTAAAAAGACAATTTCAAAGATATTTTGTCCTGGAAAGTAATTTAGTTTGTTTCATTCATTATATGCACAAAATATTTATGTTATTGTTGCAGGGCATCTAATTTTGTTGTTTTCTATGTTTTTGTTTTATATGTTTTTGCCTCAAATCACATGTAACAAAGAAACAAGAAACAGAGCCGAAAAGCTTGTATAGCCATCAAAAGCAATAAGAAAATTGCAGCTAAATAGGTTTATGGAAAATAAAAAAGCCACTTCTTGAAATCTTCATCTTCATAAAATTTATCTTATTATTATCACACCATACTTATCAAATCTAATCCGCAAGAGCAAAAAAACAACCCACTAGTTACTTATAAGCTTGTTTTTAACTTTCTCTTCAACTTCTGTAACTTTCATAAATATAAACACCTAACTTTGCAACTAATACTATAAAATCAGAGAATCCATAAAATTTAAACTTTCACCACCAAATCATCACAATCAACAAAGGAAATTGATAACAAAGCATATAGCATAGACCAAAGGGTTTGCTAATTCCATACCCCCTTGTTATTATTCCACTTTTAGGTCTCATTTCATCAATAATCATAAAAACCAATGAGAAAAATGTTACACAAGCAAACTATCAAGATTGCGGTTCTTATAAAAATCAATACTCGACAATGAACAATACAACACAAACCAAAACGCCTGTTCATTCATACAACAGTCTTCAAAATGTTCCTCCTAGCCAAGAACCTTGCAATTGGGGGCGTGAGTGCTATAATAATAAGAACCCAAATAGGGATATCTGAGCCTTGTTACAGAGTAAAACTAATGTGAAAGCACCGCCTCCAGAAGCCACCATCTGCGCCGTGCAACTCTTAACTGAAATCGCAGAAGAGTCAATATCGGAGTAAGGGTTTAGGGTTTTCTTTCGACAAAGCGGCGCCCAAGTGGAACTTCTCGAGGATGGCTTCTATGTTGTTTCTAATGGCGACGTAGAGGCCGGTGACGGAAGCTGGTGAAACGGAATAGTGAACGCCAATCGCCGCTTTACCACACTTTTTCAAAAGCTCGCGAAATTGATTACAATCTTGAAATTGGTTTTGTTTGTATTATGTTGTTTGAGTCCTCATTTCATTGTCTCGTTTCAATTTAATAGGGAGAATCAATTTCTGGAAAATGCGTGAAGAATAGGTTTCTGGAAAATAATTGAAAGGGCTCACGCTAACCTAAAGTATACTAATATTTTTTTGTTAACTTTTTTGGGATTGATAAAGTTTTTTTTTGGTTTTATTATATATGTTTTTCTACATGTATAAACCACTGAAATTGAAAGTTTAAGTATCTAATTGACCATACAATTTGGTTTCGTTTCTTTTTTTTAAATGAAGTAAAAATTTTTTTTTCTAAATTATACTCATTATTAAAAATTAATATTATACTAATAATTATATTATTTTATCCTATTATATGATTATATGATATTTATAGTGTTAACAAAGTTTATCACTATTAAAAAATTTATAGATTTTTGTTATATAGGTTTTCTTTTTTATCACTGTTAATATTAGACTTATATTCTTATATTATTGTTATTCATTTTTAAATAAAATTTATATAATATCAATTATATTATACAATATAAATTATAATGTAATACTTAAATTATTCTTTTATATTGTTTAAATAAATTATTATAATATTCTTAAATAAGTAAAAAATTATAATAGATTAATAACTTTATTTAAAAAATAAACAATTTTAATATGGTTATGAAAATACTGTATATATGAAATAAACTAGTGTATGTGCGGAGGAAAAATTGCAGCGGATGTTAAATTTATAGACAACACTTGAAAATTGTAGCCTTTTATTAAAAGATATACGACATTCAAAAATCGTTCCCAAATATTTTTAAGGGAACACGACGATGATAGAGAAAGCCTATAGCACCATCATATTGAGCCTTGGTGATACAGTTCTCTAGAAGGTTTCAAAGGAGAAAATTGCAGCTAGTGTGTGATAAGAAGTCTACCACCTCATTTTTCTTTAAACTAAAACTACAAAATTTTAACAACCAATAATCAACTAGAATTTCTCCATACTTTTAAGAGAGGTTTCACGACTTCAATAAGTTAATAGAATAACAACAACATTAAACCTTTTTCTTGACATAACAACAACAAATAAATAAATAAAATTGTTAAACCTTCCATTTCAACTGCAACAACATTAAACCTTTTACTTAGCATAGAAACAACAACTAACATTGCTAAGTTACATGCGTGGAGAAAGCATTTACGTACCATAAACGTGATGAAGAAGACAAAGAAATGAGTTTCGTTTGAGTTTTATTGCTTCGTTTGAGTTTCCTTTATTTGAGTTTCGTTCAAGATTTGTTTTTTCTTGCTTCATTACTTTCCTTGCTCCGTTCGAGTTAGAGAAGAGAAGATGCAGTTTTGCAACTCATTTATGAAATAAATGGTGTTTTCGAGTTTTGTTTATAGAAGTAATGATGTTTTCGAGTTTAGTTTAGTGGAGAAATACAATTTCGTTTATAGAAGATGAAGTTTCGAGGGAGAAGATGAAGTTTCGTCTAGGGCTCCTTGAGTTTTGATCATGCAAAAGTGAATGAAATGATTTACTTTCTGCTCTGGAAATGAGCTAGAACAAAGTTTTCCTATCGGTCAGAAAGATAATTGAGGAAAAATGTTAAACAAGAAAAGTCTTTCCATCGATTGTATGGTTCAACCGAGAGGATACCTGAAAATATTTCATTCAGTGACTTACCCAACCGAGGGGATGGATGGTTTAAGTCTATCTGATGGAAATTGAAGCGTATCTCTTAAAGAATTTTTTTATTGGTTACTTACTCAATTGAGAAGATAAATATTTTTTTTTTAATTTTAAAAAATAGGCATATATCAGATAGATCTCTTATTGACTGCTTACCCAGCTGAAAGAATATGTAGTTTTTTTTTTATTATAAAAATGATAAAATTAAAAAAAATATAGTTGATAGGAATTGAAACGCATCCTCAAAGAACATTTCCTACTGATGCAATTTCTAACCGAGCGAATAGTTTACACCACCCATTAGTTTCACCTCGACTTAATATTCAAATGGGGTGAAAACATATTGAAAAATCTATATTTTATGCACCATCCACCTGAATTTTAAGATTATTTAATTAAGATTCCCTTAGTTTTGTTGTCATCTTCACAAAATCTCGACTTAATATTCAAATGAGATGAAAACATATTGAAAAATCTATATTTTATACACCATCCACCTGAATTTTAAGATTATTTAATTGATATTCCCTTAGTTTTGTTGTCATCTTCGCAAAATCTCGACTTAATATTCAAATGAGATGAAAGCATATTGAAAAATCTATATTTTATGCACCATCCACCTGAATTTTAAGATTATTTAATTGAGATTCCCTTAGTTTTGTTGTCATCTTCGCAAAATCTCGACTTAATATTTAAATTAGGTGAAAACATATTGAAAAATCTATATTTTATGCACCAATTCACCTGAATTTTAAGATTATTTAATTGAGATTCCCTTAGTTTTGTTGTCATCTTTGCAAAATCTCAACTTAATATTCAAATGAGGTGAAAACATATTGAAAAGTTTATATTTTATGCACCATCCAGCTGAATTTTAAAATTATTTAATTGAGATTTTTCTAATATGTAAGCAATAACAAAGTTCTATTCTTGCTTTATTTTTCTAATTTTCTTAATTTATTGGGTCTTTTGGTTTGATTCTTATTATCATTGTATCAATTGAGCTTTGAAAATATATTTTGACAAACTATTGTTTAATTTAGAAAATATTATTCTTCTATTTCAAATTATAAAAAAAATTACTTTTTTTTAATTCATTCAATAATTAATATATTGCAACAAAAAATTGATATATTTTGTGGATGTGGTTTTTATTTAAAAAAGGAGAAATATTTTGCATGTGTTTTTTTGAGTGATCATTTTTATATATAATATACTTTTGTAAATATATTCACTAATGTCATAATTTTCTAGATTATAATGTATTTAGATTTGTGAACTTGAATATGAAGGGCGGTAATAAAGATGACAAATTAAATCAAGCAATTCAGTTCGAGTGATAAACGAGCTCCTGCTAAGGACGGAGTTCAAAAAACCGAGTTTGATTTATGGTGAAAATAATATTTGGTCAGTGTCATAACCTCTCGGCATAAACTCTAGATTACTAGTGTCCTATTCCCCTAACAACCAGAGTACATAAAGATAAAAAATAAAGATGACAATTTAAAATAAAATTAATTTTTAACGATTTACAGTTAAAAGTGTGATATTTATCCATCTTAAACATTTACATTTAAAATTCAATTTAATAGAATAATTTGAATAACAGAAGTAAAATTATGTAATCTAAAAATAATAAATATCAATTACTAAATAATATAATATAACACAAATAATTTAATTAAAGAACATAAAATTTTGTTAAACCTTAAAAATATCACTGCACTATTATTATGTTGCTAAATACATTATCCATTTCATTCAAACATACACATGAAGGAAAAGAAAAGCAAAAGCAAACTCCAATTATATTGCACATGATATAGATATCCTAATACTGACAGGTGTAAAAGTGTGAGATTCCTATCTAGGAATCATTAATTGTCTCAAAGTGAGCAAGCCTATTGTCTGATAATCTTGTAGCATAAGCAGATTTCTTGTATTCAAACCATGTAAACTCTCTATATAATAATCTTTCATTTCCTTTTATGAGACAAGGCAGAGGTGCAATTTTGTCACTCAAAGATGGACCACAGAAATATATCATAGAGAGTCTAGATTTGAAACCATTTGTTAAAACTCTGTGCTTCACACTTTTGAATAGTCCATTAGTCATAACCTGTATTTGGTTTTGTGGATAAAAAATGTGTCAGAATCACAAGGCAAAAAAAGGTGGCATGCATTATAAATACATACATACCCCATTTCAATGTAATACTATTAAAACTTGTTGACATGACAAGACTAGAAAAGTTTTCATCACATGGGGAGATTTTCCTTAATAAATAACAAGAGTGTTGAATTGGAAAGAGTACAATGATAAAATGAACAGAATTTATTCAAAAAGCTACTAACTCTCCTGAAAAGTAAGAGTTTATCTTTATCCACATGTCAACATTTCATATCTTATCTAAATGAATAGGAAAAACTTATTATTATAAATAAATACTAGTGTTTCATTTTTGGTCAATGGGATTAAATATGTATAACTAAATAAAACACTTCCTCTTCCTCTTCCTCTTATAATAAAGGGTAAATATATATAAATGAACCTTTATTTTATATAAAATAATTCTGTAAAACAATATTATGTAAACTAAATATTTTTATTTGATAATTTAATGAATGAATATTACATTTAAAGACTGAGATTATATATATATATATATATATATATATATATATATATATATTTTAAATTCAAAATATTAAGATTATACTAGTAATTTTTTAAATTGTCTTGTAATTATATTTATTTTTTTTATTTTATAAATTAAATTAGAGTTTACCCTCTAGTATTTATTATTATAAAAGTTTATTTTTAAAATAATCAATAATCTAGAATTATATATATATCAAATATATTAATTATTTATTAAATTTAAAAAAAAATTATACTTTCTAAAATTTACTTTATATATATATATATATATATATATATATATATATATATATATATATATATATATATATATATATAGATATAGATATATTATTTATTTAATATATTATAAAAATAGACATTTTCTTGTAAATAAGAGCAAAGTAGAAGTAATTAGTAATTAGGATTGAAAGAGAATATATTTAGACTAATATTCTTTGATTGCTTGTATTATAAGAAAAGAGTGAGTGGTGAGTATTTTACCTGAAGAGAATCTCCAACATTAACAAAGAAGGAATTGTGATCAGAAGGCACTGAAATCCAACTCTTATCTTTAAGGCAAATTTGGAAACCACAAGTGTTGTTTGATCTCAACAATGAAATAATTTGTGGATCTGTATGTTCACCAAAACCAATCACATTTTCACCATCATTTTCATTATTATTCAACCTTGACTCAGGACATGGAGGGTAATGGTTAAGCCTGAATATGCAATCACTGTCCTTATCATTTACAAGCTTGCTCAACACATTCTTTTCTTCAATGTTCAATCCTTCTGCCATCAGTTCAAGAATCTCACATCCCAGCTTTTTCACACTTGACATGTAATCACTCAACAAACAACTGCAACAACAACAACAACAAAATCATAAATTTAATACGCTGTGTATATTTATAAGAAAAAATTTACTTTTTTTAATTCGCGAATATTTAATGTATCTGGTTTATATATTGTCCAGATACATTAGTAGAACAAAAAACATACCGAAGCTTCTCGGAGTCTTTACTGAAAGCAGGGGAGAGTTTAAAGGAATTGAAATCTTGATTATTTGACAGAAGAAGATATTCAACCCAACCAATATCACCGTTTTGTCCAATTTTCTTGTTTCCATACCCAAATGGATTAGCTGGTCCTGCTTTTTCCTTTTGATCAAAGCCCATGGAAAAGAACTTAACAGCTTCAGATTCCAATAAAGAAATAGATTCCATAGAGACACCATGGTTGACAACCTTAAAGAATCCAAACTCTTCACAGGCTTTGACTATGATGTTCTTTGCATCAGGTTTGGAGAGATCCACTATAGGGATTTCAGGTATGAATGTGGTTTGTTTCAAGTTTCTTAGACATGGATATTGCTCTCTTGTTGTTTTTGACAACACAACCATTTTGAATGAATGAAAGAGAACAGAGTTATTTTTGAGTTATGAGCAGAGGATGGTTGAGGAAAGAGGTTTGGGTTAGTTCTCTATTTATATATTTGAAAAAGTGAAGTTGTGGAGGTGATGTTAATGTTATTATTAGAGGAAGAAAGAAGCTTGGATTACTCTACTTCTAATCTCGGAATAAACTTATTTTAGAAGCAATAGAATTCTAATATTATTATGAGTTTTTATCATGTGTACAACCTTAGTCAAAATGAGTACAACTTTACATATTCATTATTAATGGAAGATTTGTTTTTCACCAATAAAAACATTGCACTTTCCTTTTTGACCATCAACTTCAACTCTTACATTAGTGTGGCATGCCGAACAATATCACAAGCACTCATTGCAATACTATTCTACTTAGAAGTTGTTATGACTCACAAACAACCATCCTTACTTAGATAAGTTTCAGTTGGTATGTAATTTCTCCTTTTCTTGAGTTTTCTGCTTGATTTTTGTAAGTGAGTTCAAGTATCTCTAGTGCTCTTTTCAATGAAGCTTGCTTATAAAAAAAAATTGAGGAGAGCAGGTGCACACGGTAATCAAAGTTGTAAAGTTGGATCCTACTAAAAAAGTTTATCATTTTCGTGGGATGGTTATTGATTTATATAAGATATCACACGCTCTTTGTCCATAAGACCAATCGACTACTCATTAAGAATCATGTCTCATTGAGTGAGACCGATCACTTATGGCTATTAATATGCCTTGAATGCTCTGCTTGCGTGTTTTAAAATGCACCAATTCGAAGTAAGATATGTTGACCTTGGGCCGATCTGCTTGACTTGATCTATTAAGTTAAACTACTTTGTTCTTGCCTCATGGACTTGCTTAAAACTGGGGCAGATTCTATTGATTCCTTGTTTGAATCCAGCCTAAATGACTAGATTGTACACAACCCCTCAAGCATGAGACATGGATAGGTGAGATGCTTTTAATGAGAGGCTGAAATGTACAAAAAAAAAATATGAGTAGCCTAAGTTACATTAAAGGAAGGGCTGGCGTCTCTTGAGATTAGTATCAACGAAAAGGATAAGCTAACGAATGAAAGAATGATTAAATACTTTGCTAGTATAACTGGGGGTTGTAGATAGTGAATAAGATGACTAAATTAAGAACACCTTATGTAGACACACTCATCAAAATTTAAAGAGGAGACGATAAAGAAGTCTCAAGGTACTCTCTTTGGGAAGTGAACGTATGGCAAGTAATTTGGACTAACTAATATAAATTCTGGGGTGATTCTTCATTTTCCTTATCTCATTTATTTTCAATTCTTTTTCTAATCACTGCGCGTGTGCTTGAGTTATTTCATATGGATCTCATAGGACTTATGCAAGTTGATAGTCTTGGAGGAAATGTGTATGTCTTTTTCTGTGTCGATGATTATTCTTGATACACTTGGGTTGATTTCATTCGTGAGAAGTCTAATATCTTTGTTGTTTTAAGGGTCTCTATCATCACCTACGACATTAAAAAAGAAAAAAAATTCAAAATCATTTGCACTCGAAGTGATCATGATAGGGAAATTGAGAATTCAAACTTCTCTACCTTCTACAATACTTAGAAGATTGGTCATAAGTTTCCTGCTCCCATTACACCTCAGTAGAATAATGTTATTGGGAGGAAGAACCATACTCTACAAGAAATGGCTAAATTTATGATTCATGCCAAAAATATTTTATACTATTTTTTAGCAGAAGAAATGAATACTGCTTGTCATATTCACAATCGTGTACCAATTCAATGAGGTAGCAAGACTACTCATTATGAACTTTTGAGGGGGGAATCCCATTATTAAATACTTTCACGTGTTTGGAAGTATTTGTTAGACAAGTGACTCCAAACACAAGAGCGGAGGGGGAATTGTGTTGGTTTGAAAAAGGATGTCTAATTAAAAAATCTTTGATAAAATAAATTGTTTAAAACAATTTTGTAAATCGAACAAAGAGTAGTAGGCAAAGTAAGTAAAGAAAACATATATCAGAGTGAAGAAAAGATTTAAGTGCAATGAAAATAAATAGATAGCATAAATAAAAAGAGAAAAGGGATAGAGAATTGAACTAGAAATTTATAGAGGTTCGGCTTAACCACATGGCCTACTCCTCTCCATAAGAACTTCTTCTTGAGAGTTTCCATTATAAATATGAGTTTTTCACAATTTATACCCGCGAACCTTCGTACAAACATATTCGAGTTTTATACTCGCTATCCTCCAAATAAAAAATGGAATTTTAAACTAGGCCAGTCTTAAAACCAAGCTCAGCTCACAAACCAAATAGATATTTTGACGGATAATCTCACAAACCAAAGAGAGCTTTTACACTAGGCAAAAATCACGAACAAATAAAGATTTTAACTGATAATCTCATAAACTAAATGAGAGTTTTTATTGGCTAAGCTCACAAACCAAACAAAGACTTCTCAGAAGATATATTAGGCAAGAGATAATTTTCTCTTCACAAAATTACAATAAAATCCCAAACACCGGAACACAAGAAATGCCTCACTAATACTTTTCACTCTTAAATCACTAAAACAATTTAATAAAAAAGAAATAAATGGGAAATGAGAGATTAGAGAGTGAGAAATTATATAGAAATATATTTTCTAGTATATTTTGAAAGTGAGGAGAAGTCCTATATTTATAGGTAAAAATATGGCTTTAAAAGGAAAATTATCCATAGGCTTTTAAATGCTCAAATCAATTATGTACTAGGTCTAATAAACTATGTGCTTCACAAAAACGACAATATTAATTCCCAAAAAATAAATCCTACAACGACTAGTGTCTTAATAGATTAGGAGTGTTCTTAATCAATTAAGAAGTTTTGTTCCTTGATTAATCGATTAGCTTAGGGCCTTAATCGATTAGGCAATCTTACAAGCTTCCTAAGTGTTTAGCAACATTATCTATTAATCCCACAAACACCTTGATAGTTCCACTAAATATTTTAAGGTATTTTTATTAAACAGGGAGGTTAAAAACACTATTAGGTGAATTTGTGAATTTGCTTTAGTAATTTAAAAATTACTCTAATATCTTTTACAAAACTCTAATATCTCAAACAAGGACCATGAGAAATTTCACACTTTCTATCTTTCATAAGCTCTTAAGTTTCAAGATTCATTGCTTTATTCATCAATGATTTAGTGCTTCATATGGAACTTGACTTCTTTTGTCTAATGATGTTTGATAAGGCTTCTTGGTAGACACATCATCATCCGAGAGACTGTTTGACTAGAGATCATCAAGGATTCCACCAAATATGGGTTAACATTAGGTGTTGTCCTTTCCTTTGGCAACTTGATCTCAAAAGCAGAAAAAACTTGATCAATCTTGATCAACAAATAAAGAATTCACCTCATAGTTTCAGCATCATCAAAACCATTAAGATTATCTAATTGCTGAGTCATTGTACCTAGAAGCACATAGATTTACATTCTCCCTTTATTTATTTATTATGACAACGCATCTGTCAGTGGGTGGATAAACAAAGAAACAAAGGTAACATATTGTAGTGGTTAAAATCCCCTTGACAAGCATAGAAAGTATACCCTACTCCCCATGAGAGTATATTTTCCCCCTTTAGTAAAAGTATGAGTGATGTTTTCCTTTTCTCTAGATGTCTAAATTGCATTTATTTGCATATTTACTTCTGGCAATGCATCTTTACATGCCTTTTTTATTTCAAAAAAGGAGGAGCAGGATATACTCTCTATTTAACCCAAGGGGAGTTTTATCACACCAAATATATTTGTATTATTTTTTACCACCTCCTCTAAGAGATGGGTTGTCATCATCAAAAAGGGGGAGAATATGGAACCTTATTTTGTAAGTGATAAGCGGATAAAGATGCAAACCATGTCTTTAGGGTTTTATTAAATTTACTATCCGATGATGGAAATGAAATGGAATGAAACTAAAGCCCCGTCTCAAGCTACTCGAGAAAGTTTCCACAAAAGAGAAAGCGTCTGACAATGTCTTGAAGTACTGTGGTGCCTCCTAAAGTAGTAGTGAGTGAACAAAGTGTAAAACATAAGGCTTTATCTACCGGCGAGGATTTTCCATACCCCTCCTTAAATACATAGACGAAGACACGACTCCCTACATACTCCGAGAGATACACGAAGGAATCAATGCCCAACACTTAGGAGGGAAATCCCTCGCTCGGAAAGCCCTCCGAGCCGGATACTATTGGCCCACGATGCAAAACGACGCCAAGGAATACGTAAAAAGTGCGACAAATGCCAACGGTTCGCTGACATGCACCTTGCACCCCCCAACGAGCTTAAAACCTTGTCATCTCCCCGGCCATTCGCGTGGTGGGGGATGGATCTCCTCGGCCCGTTCGTGACCGGGAGCAATCAAAATAAGTACCTAATAGTCACGGTCGACTATTTTACCAAATGGATCGAAGCCGAACCATTAGCCAAAATAACATCCCTGAACGTGCTTTGCTTTTACAAAAGAAACATCCTCGCCCGGTTCAGGGTACCCTTGGCCATCATCACTGACAACGGTACCCAATTCACCGACGGACGTTTTCAAGAGTTCGTCACGAGATTAGGGACCAAACAACATTTTGCATCAGTCGAGCACCCACAAACTAACGGGCAAGCGGAGGCCGCCAACAGGGTAATTTTGAGGGGCCTCAAAAGAAGACTGGATGAAATAAAAAGGGGATGGTTAGAAGAGCTACACAGCGTCCTCTGGGCCCATCGCACCACCCCACACTCCACCACCAGGGAGACCCCCTTCCGACTGACGTACGGAACGGAGGCCGTGATCCCCGTCGAGATACATGTGCCCTCGAGACGCATCGAAGAGCCAGTCGAAACAGAGGGCAACGTCGAGGCAATCAGGGAAGAGCTCGACCTGGTCGAGGAAATCTGCTCTAGGGCCGCATTGCGTGAAGCCTCACGCAAGCAAAAAATTGCCCTAAGACATGACGCGAAGGTCATTAAACGGGAATTTAAAGTAGAAAGCCTAGTGCTCAAAAGGAACCACAAAGATCCCCGAGAAGGCAAACTTGCCGCAAATTGGGAAGGCCCTTAACGTGTCCGAGCGAGGATAGAAAACGGGGCATACTACCTAGAGAATTTGCAAGGAGAAGAACTCGCTCGACCTTGGAACGCTGAAAAACTTAAACAATATTACAGTTAAAAACACAGGTACGGCCTGGTACGCGCTGAGCACCTCTAAATGAAACAGTCAGAAGCCTGCTCTCTTAATCGAATAGACTCATTGTCCTTCGGGGAACCCGAATACCGAGCATCCCCGTCGTAATCATGTACCATGAAGGCAGAACGCCCCGCTCGCGAAGGGACAGTTCACACCATGAGCCTCGGAGCTCAACACAACGAAATCCGAGACTCACCAAACGCCAGGCACATGTCCCCGGCAATCGACCACAGTTCCACACACTGGGCGATCAATACATTATAAGTCGAGCAAACCTTCTTAACATGCAAAATAAACACACAAAAGACAGCAATGGTACTTTATTCATCATTCATGAAGATTTCAAAACAAACATCGAATGAAAAGAAAACGCTTCACTCCTCCCGACGGGAAAATTCCTCCGAATGAAGATACTGATACCAATCTTCATCCCACTCGGTATCGGAGCCATTCGCGTCAACCACGACTCTCACACCAATCACCCGAGCACGAGCGTCTGAGCTCAAAGAACCATGAGAACGAGAAGCAGATCCGGTCGAAGCCTTCTTCTTCTTCTCCTTCACCTTTTTCACTCCACGTGAACATGAGGTTGAAGATACCTTCTTTCCGTTAGCTCCACCCATTCCTGCGAGAAATGAAGAAAGAGAGGTCCATGAGACCTCCTTTTATAAAGGAAGAAAGGGAACATAAACCTAGGGAAACGAACAAAGCCTTTAATGAATAAAGACGTTGGGAACCGGTAACGCACCTCCCAAAAAATCATAACGCGTGCACACAAGTTCCAAAGAAACTAACAAAAGCGTTAAAAACTAAGTACTTTTAAATAAAGACCGGAAAAAAGCCCGAAAATATGCCCAACTATGGCCATCAAGACCGAGCCGGTAAGTGTACATACAAAATCAAAATGGGGGGATACCCCCCAGAACAGCATTACAAAATAAAGGCTCGCAGGCCTAACACTTAGACACATAAACTGAAAACCTTCAAGCACCTTCTTCAACAAGGACCTCCTTGGCTTCTTGCATCACTGGCTCCTCCCCGAAGACCGGAGAAACAATCTGGTCGCCCTCCACGTGATGATAAGGCCTGGTATCCTCGGTCACCAACTCCACCCCCGGATTCTTCAATTTGAGCTGGGCCACAGTAGAGTTATAGGTGTCCTCGGCAGCCGCTACACAGTCGCCCCCTAGGTTCCTGATATATTGGATCAGATCCGCCTAGGTTAAGAGAGCCCTCTCCTCTTCCGACTCATCCTCCGCAGGAGCCTGAGAACGGCGAAGAGAGGCCTCCCTCACCGAGGAGGACAGCATCGACCCAAACAGAGTCCGGGAGAGCAAGGTGTATTGACCTTGTACATCAGCCAAGGCATCCTCCTTCGCACTCAACCGAGCTTTCACAGCCGCCAATTCTTCGCCCTGTTCCTTCAACAGCTGCTCTCGGTCCATCAGGGCAGAAGTCTTCATCTTGACATCCTCCTAGAGCAATCTCACGGCTTCCACAGACAAGGGGGCCGAGCGAGCATAGAGAGTAGCCATCTCCAGAACCCGAACCAAGGCTGAAGCATCCTGCACGAGGAACCTTTGGCGAACAGAGGGCTCCAAGCCCTCAATATGAATGGATTCAGCACGAGGGATGGTCAAAGAAGGCCCACCTTCGAAGAACCAGGGCTGGAGGAAGCACGAAGGAATGTTGAAGATATCAGCAACCTCCTCCTAGGTAAGGTCCACGGCTTCGGTCCTCTGTCGCTTGCGACGAACCAATGCATGCTGATCCGGTTGCAGACGAAGAGGAGAAGGAAGTACCGTGACCGGCCTCAAAGACTCACCCTGATCCGGAGTCCTAGAAGGGGAACCAGCAACACCAGCAGAAGATGAGGAAGCACCCGAACCCGCAACAGGGGACCTTTGCACAGCTTCCAACCGGGGACCAACACTCTTCTTAACAACCCCCTTCAGTTTGCTCACCTGCCTTAGCATCCGTTCATGACGTGCCCGATCCATTGCTTCTGCAAAGAAAAAGAAAAAACATGAGAGGCCAGCCCATCGGGAAGTCACTATTAAAAAGAAAAAAAAGCTATAAGAAGTGATAAAGGCAAATCAAAAAACGGGATAAAGAGCGAAGGGGGAAATACCCAAGTAGGCAAAAGCCCCCTCATCGGTCCCCCCAGCCTAAAGTTCCTTTATGCTGATCACTCCCGGTTCCCTAATAGTTTGCCCATCTTCACCAACAACAGGTACCCCCGACCGATCCACTTTGGCAATAGGAGGAAGCCCTTGCACAAACTCCTGGAGAATAGCATAATCTCCCCGAGCATCCTTATCTAAATTGGAGAGCTTGGTAATGTACTGGTCGGTAGGGTACTCAAAATGATCGCGGGACCAAAAGAACCTGAAACGATGCCGACGAGAGGTGACAGGCTCTCCGATGTCGTTAAGCACTGGACGACCATGGACGTCCGAGGTCGGCACGCGAGCAAAGACACTGTCTCGAGCCTCTTGAGACTGAGGACGGATGAAGAAGAAACGAGGTTTAAAGTGCTTCAAAGAATCAAAATAAGATTTAAATATCTTCTTGGACTGCTTCAAAGATACCCAACCAAAGCGACCATCTCACACCGTGCGCTGCACATAGAATATATAAAAGAACAGAGGGATCGTCGCCCCTATCTTCAAATGCGAGCAAACCAGCTCAAATGCTCGGATTAAGGCAATCGAGTTGGGCTGAAGCTGCCCGGGGGCTACCTCCAAATGGTTAAAAATGCCAATCTGGAACTCAGTAAAAGGAGCTCGAAATCCCATCTCCCAGAATACGACCTCATACATCGGAAGCAAGTCAGGAGGGTACACGTCGCAGATGCGATCCCCTTCAGCCGGGATAAGTACCGACCATCCTTCCCCTACATCCGGGAAGACATCCGAATCATCTTCCATGAAAAAACTCTCGATATCCAGTGCATCTTGGTGCACCCAAGCCAACCGGGGTACTTCCTTCCGGGCTGGAGGAGTTGAAGACGACGAGCCCGAGACCGTCATACGAATTTCATCGGCCATATTCACCTGAAACACAGGGGAGAATAGTGAATTCGACAATTCAATCAAATCCACCCTTCCACCATCGTCCAGAGTGAAAGGGCACAACAACGGCACAGAGACCAAATGACCCGCGTCTTTGCCCCCTTCCAGAATTATAAATTCCGAGCGAGATGAGATTCGCGCCCGAGAAAAGGGGCAAAACGCAGGCATATCAGAACGACACTCATCCCTAAGAATAAAGGCTCTCAAACAAATATCACAGTAACAGAAAACTAATCTCACGCGGAGGATTCAACCGCACACAGTCATGAATGACGGAGAAACCACCTATCTTCGCCACTCACCACCATTCTTCACCAAACGTTTTCGTCAGAATCATCTTAAAAATCTATCCTAACCACATACAAACGATTCTAAACAACAATCAAAGCATGAAACACTTAAAACAGAAGTCAAAAATAAACTTACAAGTACGATTCTGACGAAGAAATTGAAGAGTTGGAAGAAAACACCACAATAAATGCTCACGGTCGGCGGCAGAGGGAGAAGAACGAAGCAACAGAATTTGAAAAATTTGGGGAAATGACGGATCCTTGTATTTATAGGCTGCCAAAGGCGTCACACGCGCCGCACGTGCAACACTGTGTAAAATCATGGTCATCATTAACCCTAACTGCCTAGGTACTAGGGTAGCCATCATTTCGCATTAAATGCGACACGCCCCCTTACCAACTTTTCTGAAACGCCACACTTCCCTACACCCAGCATGACCTTTCTTCTCCCCGGAAACTCGAAGACCTAACTTCATCGGATGCTCGGGCCCGGGTCCCCTGAGGAATTCCTCGGATCAACTTCCCTTAAGTCGTCACTCCCTCGACCGGAAGCAACGACTTGGGGGGCTTCTGTTCTGGACCGACCCAATCAATATAATTGGGCCAACCCATCCTTCGGCCCAAGACAATTTAGACCGCGCGTATCCGGATTCGCCCGATCACTCCGGGCATGCTCACGAGACTGCCGACCACGAGGGACCCTCGTGCCCAGTAAACAATCAGTTCACGCGTCACCTAATTATCCGCCCCAGAAGGAGGAGTCCAAGTTGCATACCACATCTTATAAATAGTCCTCTCCACACATAGGGCAAGGTAATCTTTTCTTACCCCCAAAACTCTCTCACTTTGTTGTACCTTGCGGAATACCCACTTACTTTGGCATCAGAGTGCCTTGCAGGTACAACCCCCCTTTTCCCCCTCTCAACCGTTCGAAACTTCAAGCCTACATTGTTGTTGGCCATCTGATCTACTGGGTAAGATCATATATATATATATATATATATATATATATATATGTGTTGTGTTGTTTGGAATATGTGGAGTGAGACTTGTTGACTGGATAGTCATATATGTGATATTGGTATGCTTACATATTATTATGCAATCCTACTATATGATTGTGATTTCTCACCCTTTCTATTTGAATATTGCCTCCACGTGAGTAACGTGCAAGTGATCCGCGGTGAAGGTGTGGATGTGAGTTGAAGAGAGTGATCTTCATTATTCTTTTATCGAGTTAGCGTCTTCTCTAATATGTAACACTAGGGATCTGTAGAGGTGAAATTGGTGAGACTAAAGCCATGGGAAAGACTTAGCTCATTTGTTTTAAATAGAGTCGTCATCGCGCTTTACTGTTTCCAAAAGGAATGGGAGAAAGAGCGAATAAAACCCACATAAGTTTTTAAAATCAAAACTAATAAACTTATCAGAGATTTGGGTAAGGGGGTTTGTTATACAAGGGGAAGGTTTTAAGCATCCCTCATATCCATGTTACTCCATGGGAACCTCTTTGAAAATGTTATTGTTTTTGTGTATATGTATTTTAAAAAATGCATATGTGAACTTGTTTAAAAGAGTGTGGGGATGGGAAAAGAAGTTTTTGAAGTGAGCTCGATAAGACATCGCATCTAAGGCCTACGTACCCCTTTTAAAGAAAAGGGAAGTCAGAGCTTTTGTAGTTCCTCTTAAAAGGAAAAATAAAAGGGGGCCAAAGTGGCCAAATTTTTTTTGGGTGTGAGCTTTAACAATACTCAACAGGTTTTTTAAAAGGTTAAGCTTTAACAATACTAAACAAATTTTTTAAGAAAAGGGACCAAGCTTTAACAATACAAAGTCAATGGACTAAGATTATTTTCACCGGGAATAATTCTCCTCTTAGTGCCAAGGTTTCAAAACAAAAGGTAGGTTGAGCTTTAACAATACAAAACCAAGGGTGGGTTTAAAAAGGTTGAGCTTTAACAATACAAAACCATTTTTAACAAGTGAAAATCTTTAACAATACTTGAACACAAAATAAAAGAGATTTCAAAAATAGTTTGAGTACCTTGACAATTTTAGTCAATACCATTCTCATTCCTTTGGATTTTTCAACAAACAACTTAAGTAATCAATCAATGGATACCTCAAGTATGTGTGTGATAACATGTGTCACAAAAGACAAACAAGTAAGTATGAGAATCATCAATGAGCAAGGATATTTGTACCTTTGGATGGATTCATATATGAATGAATGATGGATGATGAATATGAAACTCATGCATTGTGGGTTAGATAAACAAAGTATATACAAATGATAATACAATGGATAATAAGTACAAAACACAAGGATGGAAATCAACAAGTAAATGCACGTGTACAAAATATAATGGTTAAGATAAACAAATAAGTACAAAACACAAGGATTTGAAGTTAACAAGTATATGTACAAGGTAACAAGTTCATGGATAAGCAAAGATCAACATGTTTCTTTTTGGATTAGGGTTTTAAACCTAGGGTTTTGAAATTAGGGTTTTAAACCTAGGGTTTTGAAATTAGGGTTTTAGAAATTAACACCTACATCTAATTAATTTTAATGATTAAATACCAAATTCTAAAAGAGAATTGGTCTAGGGGTACATGAGAAAGTCAAAGACATTTATCCTAACCCTAAACAAATATTCACAAAATTATACAAAGCTACTTTGAAGAAATATTCAAAATAAAATTATTTTTTGATTGATTTTTAATACATAAAAGACATGTTTTTGATTAATTTTTAAATTGAGTAAAAATAAATATTGTTTGGATTTTTAATCATAATATAAAAATACACTACTTAAATAGATATTGTGTAAAATTTCATTGAAAAATAAATCAATTTTCTATTTTAAATTAAATATTGAAATTGGTAAAAAAAAGGGAAATAAGATAAGTGATAAAAAATTGGAAATGGCCTTAGAAGGATTTGAACCCACGCCACTGAAGCCTTCTACACAAAACAATACCATTGGGTCAGCGCGTGTTATTTGTCAAACACACGCTTTGGATTAAATATATAAAAGACAAATTTCTAAATGTATTTGAACTTCATCTTCAACCTTGGTCACTTGGATTTTCCGAAATCGTTCTCAGGATTTAGGCAACCATTGTTAATGATGTAAAGACCAAATATGTTCACAAATCTCATACGAACTCAGTCATGTATCATTCATAAATTTATTTAACTTGTAGCTCATGAATTTTCAAAAAGAACTCAAAAACCCTAAAACTTTAAACTAAAATTAAATGATGAAGACACACAATAAATACCTAAAACCTTAGGGTTTTTGCTCCCTACATGATTCTGAATCAAATGGTATCGAGCTTTGTAGAAGATGATGCTCAAATCAAAGAGTTAGTGTTTAAAGTTCTTACCTCTGAACTGAAAATCGAAAGGTGCTTTAATGGACTTCCAGAGGAGAACTAATGATCTGAAAAGCTTCCTGGTATCCTCCTGAATGTATTCCAACCCTTACCTTGCTCTGAGACTCAAATAATCACCCTATTCGAATCAATGTGCAGAGGTATGGTTTTGAGTTTGATTATAGTGATGGTGATGTTACAAAAGTGTAACAAGAGTTTGGATAGGTTATATGTGATGTATATAAGGTGTCTGAAGTGTTGGAATGGAAAGTGTTGGAGCAAATTGAGACTTTGAAGTTTAAGGTTTCAAGGTATGTGATAATGGAGGTTTAATGGTAATTTTGAGTTTTGGATGGTTTTGAAGATGGTGAATGGGCTAGACAGCTTCTAAATGGTGTTTAGAAGATGTTTGAAAGGCTATTTAACACTCAGAACCACTACAACTCAAAATGCCTCTCAAAATTCAAAGACCCAAAAATTGGGATTTTGGATCATATGGTGACTTGGAGATTTCTTGTGTGTTTTATCAAGGGATTCATACCCTCTATTTATAGGCACAATTTAAGGTTTGTTTAGGGAAAAAAACTTAGAGTTTGGAGTTCACATGTGATACTTGTACCACATTGCTTATTCATGAAGTTATGTGAAAATTGGAGTTCCAAGAGCAAGGTACAACTTCAAGCATGCTTCCATGACTTTATTATGAGTATGGAGAGGTTGCTTGTGAGGTTTGAAGTGCTTTTGCTTCAAAATAAACATGTTTAGAGGCTCAATGCAAGAGTGGTTGGATTAAAGCCTCTTTTTCAAAATGGAAGTGTGAACTTTATGCTTGAAATGGAATGATTCAATGGTTAATGGCTTAAGTACTTGGATCATAGCTCAAAAGAGAGTGTAAACTTCTGATTATGGTGTGTTAAACAAGTTAGAGTGGCTGTACTTTGAATATTTTTCAGATTTGAATCTAAATTCAAACTTGTTCTTAATGTTCATAACTTCCATTTCAAGTGTTCATGGAGCCTTCTTCACAAAATCATATCTCATAGCTTAAGCCATGGAATTTCATGCTAATGGTCTCTTTGGAAAACCCTTGCTACAAAATTCAAGTCACTTGTTAAAAGTTTTCTCAAACTCTTTTGGGATCATGAAGAAAAATGGCCATAAAGTTAAGAAAAATCTAAGTGAAAACACTTAAAATTTCTAAGTTTTTTGAACATAATCTTCAAAATTCCATATCTCTCAAAATAATCATTTTTGATGAAACCATGAGTAGAGACAAAGTTGTTTATTTGATTAAGATCTACAAATTTCGTGTTGGGAGATTTTTGAGTGTGTAGGTGAAATTTGAAGTTTCCAAAATGAGGTCAAAATCACTTAAAAATCCTAATTTTGACTTTTGTTGACTTTTTGATTCTTGATGAATTTTATTGATTTTCCTTGGTAAAATGTCTTCAATAGTCATATGATGATGATTTGAATCCTTAAAAGTTCATGGTTGACAAATTTTCTTAAAAGTCAAAGGTTGACCTATATTGTTGACTTTTCCAAATGAACTGCAGTTTTGTGGATTCCATATGAATTAAAGCCTCCTCTTCAAATGAATGATGTGAATGGATTATAATGTTGATTTGGATGCCCTTGAATCATGTTTTGATCCTTGGAGCCATGTCTTGATTAAAAGTCAACCCTCCAGTGGAATTAGGTCAAAACCCTAGTTTGGGGCCTCAGGTGATCTTGAAAGTGATTGATCTTGAGTTGGGCCATCTCTGGACTTGAGAGAACCCTTTGAATCTTAGGAGAATTTTTAAATTCCTTGTGGACCTCAAAACCCTAATTTGCTCAATCTCCTCTTGATTAGTCTCATGTCTTAAGACACAAGCAACAAACAACAATTTTTTTGTATTTTTTGTTAACAAATGATATATGCATGATGATGATGATGATGATCCTACTATTTTGAATATGGTGGGATCTCAGTGGTAAATAATTGGGGTACAACATGGTCAAATGCTTAGTTGTTTTGTTATGTTTGTTGGAGATTTTATGATATCTCCTAGGATGATAATTATTATGTTACTTTGTAGCATGGTTATGTTTTGAATAAGTAAGCAGAAAATTTGTTGATGTTTTTCGCTGTAATAAAAGTGAATTTAAACCATTTGATGGTTATTATTATTATTATTATTATTATTATTATTATTATTATTATTATTATTATTATTATTATTCATCTTAAAAAGTTATATGTGTTACATGTGTTGGGTTTAATTGAAAATATATATGTTGAAGAAGTCTCACATCGCTTATTTTTGTGAAGGTAGAAGGAGTCCAAGGCTATATATAGGATTCGATTTTTTCTTTACAAGATGTACCAGTCAAAAACACTTTAAGCTTGTATTTGACTCTTTATATTTTCTCTTATACTCTTGTTTTAGAGTGTTGTGAGGGGTAGTTAAATATTTTCTTCGGAGAGTGCGGGTATATTGGGGCCTTAGGGTGGTTGAGTGTAGTCTATGTGTTGTATCAATTTTCACATAATGTTTTTCTCTGGTTGTCATTTGACAACGATTGCGGTTTTTTCTCCGGTTTTGGAGTTTCCACGTTAATCTCGTGTGTTGTTATTTTGTTCCTCTTTTGATCTATGTTTATTATTTTCCCAACAAGTGGTACTGGAGTCTTGGTTTGGTGGGGTATAAATTTTAGTATAATCTGTGGTTACAGTTTTGTCTGATCTTCCACATCAGAAAAGAAATTTTATACTCTGTGTTGGTTGGGAAAATTTTATTTTATTACAGGAAAGGTTTGGGCTGCAATGTCAAGTTTTTCAAGTTCAATGAAGATTGACTTATAGAAATTTGATGGAAGAATCAATTTTGGCATGTGGAAAATTCAAGTCATTGATATTTTGATACAATTAGGATTACACAAGACGTTGAAAGCAAATATTTCCAATATGGAAAACGAGAAGTGGGAGGAACTAGATTTGAGAGATTCGAGTACAATCCGCATGTCTTTGGTTAAGAATATTCTTGCGAATGTTCTTGGTACGTCGCCAGCCAAAGAGCTTTGGGAGAAACTTGAAGGGCTAGATTAAGGAAAGGGTATATTAAATAGGTTGTTGTTGAAAGAACAGTTCCATGCTGTGCGTATGGATGAACATACATAAGTATCTGATCATCTAAGTGTTCTAAATGATATTGTTTCTGAATTAGAAACTATTTGGAGTTAAGATTGATAATGAAGATAAACATTTAAGCCTTATATGGTCTCTTCCATCTTCCTATGAGCATATTAAACTTGTTTTGATATATGGGAAGGAAACTCTGAGTTATGAAGAAGTTTCTAGTAAAATTATTTCTGAAGAAATAAGATTGAATGGTGAGGATAATACTTCATCAAACTTAGTGTTGGTTGCTAGAGGAAGGCCTTATGTGACGAAAAATAATGAAGCGAGTCTGAAAATGTTAGAAATATGGAAAGATTGGACATATAAAGTATAAGTGCCTAATGAGGTAGCGGCAGAGAAGGACTCTGAGTCAAATGCTAGGAATGTCTCTCTCGCTGTGAGAGAGGATGGTCTTATTTGAAAATTGAGAAGCGTGTCTGTGGACCTCCGTTTTTCGGGCCATACCTCTGAGCGGGAGAGATACGTGAACTGACTCTTTTTTATCGCTTATGCTTTCGCATTTTTGAAAATTCACAGAGTCGCCACCGACCTTTTATTTTATCCAATTAAGGAAAGGTTTATAAAAGAAACAGAAAAAAGACCTTTAAGAAATTCTGGGTAAGGGGGTAGGTTATACAAAGGGAAGGTGTTAGCACCCTTTGTATCCATGGTTATCCATGGGCTCTTAAGTTTGCTTAGCTCACTTGTTTTTCGATTACTTTTCAATTGCTTTAGAATGCTCATACGTGGTTTCAAATACCTTTGTAAATTGAATTTGTAATGATCCTTGTGCGGATGTATATAAAATGTTTGTTTATCTTTCGAAAGATGTTTTGAAAAGAACGTTAACTTTGTAATGATCCGTGTTTGGATGTATACAAAATATTGTCTTTTTGGAAAGTTTTGTTTTGAAAAACAACAGTGTATGAGAATTTTGTTTGTTTTGATTTGAGCAAGCAAACTAGGAGGTCTACCCTGAGTTGTAAGGTCTTTATCCTATTTCCTTTAAAAATCTATCCTTTCACCGGATACAAACAAAAGGTTCGATTTTGTACTCGAAACAGTAGAATTTTGACTTTGATTTTGAAAAGAATGAGAAGGGATTACCTTAAGAGGTGCAAGTGTGATTGTGTTTGGATTCAGATATTTTATCTTTGAAGTTAGTGATCTAACGGTTCAATTTTATCTTTGATATACACGCAGTTTATATTTGCTGGAAATTAAAATGCGGAAATGTAAAGTGCGGAAAGTAAATCTACGCTATTACATCGATTGTGCAGGAAATGTAAACTAAGCCTATTTACATGATTTTGACATCCTATACATTTATCTAGGAATTTAAATTTCAAGAAAAATAAAAGGCATATTTTTGGATTTTTTTATGATTGATTTTAATTATAATTAATGCATGATTAATTAAATTAAAAATGAAGAAAAAAGATGAAAATAGATTTAAACCTAGAAATTAAGTTTAAAATATGTACAAAATATTTGTCAATTAATTTTAAAACAAAACTAATTTTTTTGGAATTTTTGAAATTGATTAAGCTAATTAATACATAATTATACAAATAATTATACAAATAATTAAAACTTAAAGAGAAAATTATTCAAAATATGTACAAAATTAGTCTATAATATATAAACAATATTTTATATAAAGAACAATTTTTTTTTATGATTTTTGATTGGTTAGAATAATTAAAAAGCAAATATATAAATATATACTAATTAATTATGCAAAATATTGGAATTATGAAGAAAAATAAAATATTTTTATTTCAGAAAATAATATATTATTTTAGAAGCTTAAAAATATTTTTTGTGTATTTTTTTGGATTTTTTTAACTATTTTTAATTAATTTTGCAAAGAAATTAAAATAAAAATAGAAATAAAAAATAAAAGGATACTAATCAGATGTGGTTGATTATGAGGGAGTATGATGTTCATGCATGATCTGGCGCGTTGGATTGGATGGAAAGTGGATCAGAAGGCTCAGATTTTGAGGCGCATGGCAATCAGTATACCTGCAAAACACTTGATTGGAGGAAAATTTAAAAGAACGCGCGCGCTGGCTGGCCAATGTGGTGAGGACACGCATCATCTTCAACCTCCAGACACCACTTTTAACAGCACTTTCTGGCTAGAAGCGCTGTAATAGATTAAACTCATCCCTGCAAAATAGCGAATAGGTGTAAACAAGCATAGAAATCAGGCGCGATAGGACCATTAAATTCGTCTTGTTCCACTGAATGTAACCATGCCCTTAATTTGGTTTAATTTTGGCTCTAATGAAGAACCCTAAATTTGAGCTTAGAAACCCTAAAATGGTGGTTTTGTGCAAACGGTCATTAAAACTTAATTAAAGCTCCAGAAACGACCAGAGCACCAATCTAAACACAAATATATATATCTACATCTTGTTAAATGTGCGTGTATGATCAGATATGAGTTGGTTTTTGTTTGAGCAAATCGTGACCTGTGTAGCTCGATTCAATGAGGTTTTAGACTTGCAATTGATTGGAATAGTTTCAGTGAAGCTCAGAGATGATGTTTGAATGTTTAGTTTGTATTGAAATTGACTGAAACTTAAAATTCGAATTTCAAGTTTCTTTGAATATTACAAGTTGTTACAAGAGTGATATATGCTTATGAATGCTTCTGAATTCGTCCTCTCTTGATTGCTGAAGTATGATAGCTCTTTTATAGGCCAAGAGCTGCTTGGAAGTGAAGCTAAGAAGCATTCATTAGCTTTGTGGAATCTTGACTTTTTCAACATGAGTAGCTTTGCATTTAAGCCACCATGGCTTGATTTTCCACCCTCCTTCTGTTTGTACTTGGCTTGGGGCAGAGTTGAATGATTCTCTTGGTGAGTCATGCTTGGTTTGTAAGCTATTCTTTATCCATCCATTTTTCTTTTTTAATTTAATCTTATATGTGATAAAATTAAACCAAAAATGAAAAAAATGGAGTGGGCCTTGTCTTGGTCGTGGGAGGCCCATAATATTATGGTAATGATGTTTGAACCATGAAAACTTGGCCCCATTTGGAAAAAATGCATTTTTGAGCAATGTTGTTTTTATGCATTTTCCAAAATTTAGCCAACTTCAACAAGGTGTAAATCCCTCAATTTTTGTCATATGAAGGAGTTCTTGCATTTTTTGGAAACCTAAAAGAGTCCTCTAACCAATGTCTTTGGTCTCATGTCAAAATGATTTTTGATGCTCCTTGTGTGTCCTTTTGAAAAAAGTGTCTTTTTGTTGACTTTGAAAATGACCTGTAATGTCTTTGGTCATATTTTTCAAATGGTGAATGCAATGACCATGGGATCAATTGCATTTGAAAGATAATTGAATTTCCTTCAAAATGAGCTTTGGTTTGAATTTTTTGGATGAAGGATGGGAGAGTTATGATCAGTCAAAGTTGAGTTGACTTTTCAGGCAAAAACCCTAATTTTGAATCTTAGGGTTTTGTTGATTTTTGATCTTTCCTTGATGAATTATGATCATCCAATGATCAAATGATGAATCCTTTGACAAAATATGGACTTTGACAAAAAATTTCATTTTTGACTGTCTGTTGACTTTTTGGTCAAACGGGTCGTCTGTTGACTGTTTGAGCTGCTGACGGTGCGTCTGAGTGAATTGAAGTTTGAAAATTTGTATGATGGTACTTTGAGATATATGGATGTGCATGAAATCCATTTGAGGTCTCAAAAACTTGTTTCTCCTGTAAAAACAAGAAACCCTAGTCAGGGACTGTTTGTGTAGGAGACAGTTAAGCGTACCTGATTTTTGTGCAGTGTTGAGTCTCTGCTAATCGCGTGATATTCAGAAGACTTCTAGAACAAAAATCTTGGAATTTTGAATTGTAACAGATTGATTTGATTGATGGTACAAAACACTGAGAATTGTACTGCCAGCGGTTTGGCTGTCAACTGACTGTTACCAGTACAGTCTGAGTTTCCTGATTCTGCGCCTGCAAAAAGATTTAACTCTGTACCAATTGTGTCAGTACTAATTATCTGTAAATAAATAAATAGCATGTGTGAAGTAATAAACAGTATTTGGCGTTTGCGTAAGAATAAATTCAACTGCAAGCCAAATTACTGTATAAGAAAAATTCTAAAAACTAAGTATTTCATATGTCAGGATATTTGTTTAAATAAAAATCCATGATTATATGAGACTCTTAATTTTCAGATTGGAGTTTTCTTGAAAAAAGATGCGGGCAAATTTTGGGGTATAACAGTGTCCTCATGAAAGTTCCGCTGTCATGGAAAAGGACGAGTTATTGCTAGCAGATTAACATATGGGCATTGATGCAAAGTGTGTTGTGAGATTATGTTGATGGTTGAAGAGCTTCCTACCAACATGGAAGTTGCACCATTAAGATTCAACCTGGTTTTCGGTATGTGAAAATTCTTGAAGTGGTTTAATTTTAAGTGAAGTATACTATTCTTTAGGTGGAGTATGATAGTTTTTAATACTATGATTGTCGGTGAAGACAATGTGAAAATTCTTGGAGTGGTGTAGCTTCAAGTGACTAAACTTTTTATGATGGAGTATGATTATCGGTGAAGACAATGAAATTTAATGTATTATTTTCAATCAAGGTGGAGATTGTTAGGTTTGGTTGAAAATATATATGTTAAAGAAGTCTCACATCGCTTATTTTTATGAAGGAAGAGGGAGTCCAAGGCTATATATAGGAATCCAATTTTTATTTATAAGATGTACCAGTCAAAAGCACTTTGATCTTGTATATGACTCTTTCTATTTTCTATTATAATCTTGTTTTAGAGTGTTGTGAGGGGTAATTAAATACTTTCTTTGGAGAGTGCGGGTGTATTGGGGCCTTCGGGTGGTTGAGGGTAGTCTCTGTGTTGTAACAATTTTCACAGTGTTTTTCTCTGGTTGTCATTTGACAACGGCCGTGGTTTTTTCTCTGGTTAAGGAGTTTCCATTTGATCTCTTGTGTTGTTATTTTGTTCCTCTTTTTCTCTATTTTTGTTATTTTCCCAACATGTTCTATGATATGAGCAGGTGTTTGTTGGAAATGTGGCATCCTAACTGTGTGAATATTTTTAAATTACTTTGATTTTATTTATAATTATGTGAGGGAAATTAGGGTGTTACATGTAACACCGGAGGCCGACGAGGGCTGGGAGCGGTTATCGGTGCACGAGGCATGATAATAAGATGCTCCTGGAAGCTTCTAGGAAAAAAACGAGTTCACATAGAAATGAGAGGGATTATGAGGTTGTGCAGGTATGAGACTGCATGGTTGAATAAAGGCTTATAAGGATTGATTGGTACTACCTATACTAATAAGATGCATCTTCTTTTTGGTAGCCTAACAAATAAGAACTTCATAGTGAAGCATGCTTGACTTGGAGTAGTATTTGGATGGGTGACCTTCTGAGAAATTTCTCGAAAAGCGTGTGAATAAGGACAAATCATGCTGAATAGACCCGTGTTGGTTTGTGGGATCAGTCGGTGATCCTGAAAGCAGTCCAGGGCATTACAAAACTGAGTGTAGATCTATATGCTTGTAGGTGCACTCATCTCTAGATGATCTTAGTAGTAGATGATCCTTGGTGGTTTTGATGCTAACAACACCTAATTGTAAGCGGCCTTTAGAGGAGTCATTGGAGATCTATGGTGATGGATACTATCAAAGAAGTTATGTTAAGATTCATGAGATATAATAAATGAAGTCCTAGATGAAGTTCTTAATTAATAATCAATCAAGCAAGGGAGCTTGAAGCTTCAATTTTATGAAAGATAGAAAGTGTGAAAGTTCACATGGTCCTATATACGTGTGATCAGTATTTAGTAAAAGTATAAGAGTATCTTATGAGATACTACGTTAACTCTGACACATACTCTAAAATGATTTAGAAGCCTCTCTTCTTTTACAAAATCATGAGAAATTGTTTTATGCAAGTAGCTAGTTGGTTACTAGCTTGAATAATCCTTTATGAGTGTAGCTAACACTAAATAATTGATTAGCACATTAGGGTTAGTAGTTGATCTCTTTCGTAACTCCTTATAATCGTTTGTTAGGGCTTATAATTAATTAGTGACAACTAATTTAAAAAATTTACATATTTGAACTAAATAATGGATATGTGACATACATAATCGATCATGAGAATTAAGAAACACGTGAATCGTTTTCCTTTTTGAGCTATATTTTTCCTATATAAAGGAGGTTTCTCCTCATTTCAAATCACACAAGAATTTAGATTTCTACTACAATTTTTTAAATTTTCTCTTTTCTATTATTTAATATTCTTTCATTAAAAGTTGCCATAATTCCTTATGATTGAAAACTACTTGAGATAGGTATTTGGTTCTACTGGTGTTCACGCTGAATTGTTATTCATTAAAAGTGTGATATTCTTGTGTGATATATTTTTTTCTTAATATTGGTTATGTAAAATCTATATATGGTTCTTGATATTAGTCGATAAAATATATGTTTGGTTTGTGATCTAAACTGTTAAAAGCTCCATTTGGTTTGTGGGATCGGCCTATGTAAAATATGTCTTCTTTGTAATAAGGTTCATGGGTATATCCATAAAAGATCAACATATTTTATAGGGGGACTCTCAAGAAGAAATTATTGGGGAGAGGGCGTAGGCCAAGTGTTTTGGCCAAACCTCTATGAATTCCACTGTAATCTCACTATCCCTAACTATTTTATTTCCATTGATTTATTTCTTTCCTCTATATTTCCTTCTCTATTATTTTTCGCTGCTTTTATCTCTATATTAACATAAATGGTTTTCAAAGTAATTTTTTTTTAAAAATTTAATCACGATTTATGCACTTTATAACTCACCCCTTCTTGTGTTTGGAGTCACTTATTTTACATCGACTTTGACTTCGGTCCAAAGAAAATCATGTTTATTTACTAATTTACTATTAACATAATAAGTAGGAATAAATTGACCACTGATAATAAGATCCCACATTTCAAAATCCTTTGCTTCAATATAATTTTTCATACTTGATTTATATAATTTAAATCTTTCACCATCTAATGGCGGAGCTGTATTCATAAAAGACCTTTATTAATAACATGAGTGTTTGTCTTCATCAAACTACCTCTTGAGATGATTAGTCTTATAACATGAGTTAGGTTGTGATGCCACTTATTGAACAAGTGACTCCAAAAATAAGAGACGTGGGAGGAATTGTGTTGGTTTGAAAAATGACATCCAATTAAAAAGTCTTTGATAAAATAATTTGTTTTAAAAAAATGTGTAAATCGAACAAAGAGTTGGAAGCAAAGTAAGTAAAGAAAACAAAAATTAGAGCGAAGAAAAGATTTAAGTAATGTGGAAATACAAAGAGATAAGGGATAAAATAATTGCACAAGAAATTTATAGAGGTTTGACCTAACGACTTGAACTACTCCTTCCCCAAGATTTGCTTCTTGTGATTTTCCAATATAGGTGTGAGCTTTTCATAAGTTATAGTCACACACCTTCTTACAAACAGACTAGAGTTTTACATTGGCTATCCTCTAAACCAAACATAATATTTTACACTAGGTTGATCTCGCAACTAAGACAGATATTTTTAAACTAGACTAAGCTCACAAACCAGACAAATAAGATAGTCTTACAAATCAAATGAGAGCTTTTACACTGAGCAAAGCTCATGAACCAAATAGAGATTTTAATGGACAATCTCACAACTTAAGTGAGAGCATTTATTGGCTAAGCTAAACCAAAAAAACAACTACTCATACAATATTTTGCACAAAAGATAAACTCTTATTGAGTAAACTACAATAATACCCCAAACAGTAGAGCACACAAGAAATATCTTACTAATATTTTCAGTAATAAATAAAAACAAGGAAGAGTAGATAGTGTAAAAGTATATGCAAATATATTTTCTTGTGTGTTTTGAAAGTGAAGAGACACCCTTTATTTTTAGGTGAAAAATTTGGCTTAAAAAGGAAAATAATCCATGGGGATTTAAATGTCTCGATTATACCTTAGGTTTAATCGATTATGAGCTTCACAAAAATGGTAACTCTAATTCCCAAAAAGAAAAACCTACAAAGGCTAGTATCTTAATCGATTAGGAGTGTTCTTAATTGATTAAGAAGCTTTGTGCCTTTTTATAATTGAATTTTGTAATACGGTGAACTGACTTTTTTGAAATGTTGCGGATAGCAAGAGTCGCCACCGACTTTTATTTTATCCAATAAGAAAGGATAAAAGAACAGAAAAAGACCTTTTAAAGATTTTGAGTTCGGGGGGTAATTTATACAAAGGGAAGGTGTAAGGCACCCTTTGCATCAATGGTTATCCATGGGCTCTTAATTGCTTAGCTCACTTTGTTTTCAAAATGTTTGAATTGTTTGAAAAGCAGTGTGTGAATAGAAATTTGAATCAGAAAAGATTTCAAAAAAGAACTTTAGGTTGTAAATAAGCGTAGTCTTTTTGAATTTTTATTTTAAATAAGAGTGGAAAGAGTTTTAGATTTGAATTGAACAAGCAATTAAAAGTTACCTACCCTAAGTTTTGAAAGATTGTTCTTTTAGCTTTTCGGGCGAAAGGGTCTATCCATACCATGAGAGGGCAGGAAGTCTTTCAATTGGATGTTGAAGGGTCATCGAAGTTATCGTTCGCCACAAGACTGTCCCTTTCCATAAAGAGGGCAGGTAGTCTAAGGGAAGGATATAATAGTCATTTAATATTTTTAGGCATCATGCGAGGATACCTTATCAATAGGACAATCATCTTATTTTTTTGAGGCAGCATCGAGGGACTAGATGATTTTTATTCTTTAGGGCAACCTTGCTTTAGGTATCCTCGGAGTCGAGGGACGTGACTATTTAGTACAATTAGAGGTAACAGAATCATTAAGGCAACAGGCAACAGGCAATAAAGGCAACAAGGCAACAAGAGGAATTACCCTAAAGGTGTGTGTGTGTCACAATCACGTGAGTTCAGTTAAGTTATTTATCTTGTAAGTAGTGAGCTATGTTAATTCAAGGCTTGCACTCCCAAAGATTACTAACCATAGCAGAGAGGTAAAACAGTTTAATAGTCCTACACTATTACAATAAACACCTGCGGGGACGGGGATTACAATAAAAACCTGTAGGGGAATGCGGAAATTAAAAGACGGAAAAATAAGAGGGATCAATAATTAGTTTTAAACATATTTGAACGCTTTGATCTTCCTCGATAAACTCTGAAAATTAAAAGAAAAATAGTAGGGAGTGAGTGTAGGAGAGATTCATTGACAGTTGAAGCAAAACCTATTTTGGGCAAAAGAAGCAAAATAGAAATTAAAATGATATTTAAACAAAGAAAGAGTTAGAAACTTAGCTTTTCATCTGATGGCGCGTGGCAGAAAGATCTTTGATTAACCCTGAAAATTGGGTACAAAGAAGAAAAATGTTAGTGCATTAAAGATCTACAAACCTAATGGATTAATGCAACCAGATTAATAGAATAACTAAAGGTAAGGCAAACAGTACAAGGCAAACAAAAAGTTTTGAAGCGAGGGTAAACCCTGATTTTTAGGGAATGAGGTTTTTAGGAGAAAAACATTATGTTAATGGATGACATCTACCTAACAGTGATTAGTGGTCATGATGAAAAAAAAAACAGCTAAAATAAAATCAGGGTTTAAAGCAAATGATTTAAACATGAAAAGTGAATAATTTAATATATTTGAGAATTAAGAAAAATCAAAAGTTTGATTAAAAAAAGTCATGAAAATATTTAAATAAAAGATGGTTTAATTAATTTAAATAAAAAAATTTAGGATTAGAAAGGAAATAAATAAATAATAAAATAGGTTATGTAATTAAAATAAATAAATAAATTGAAAAAATACTTAGCTGGGATTCAATGTGGATGACTTCTAAGTGTTCATGGTAGGCATGCGCTTTAGTCCTTCAGATGTTTCTTTAGTACGTATCCAGTGGCTACTGATTGAAGGCATGCCGTAAATCCTCGCTGGCCATGAATACCGGATCCCATGGGAAGTCTTTGTAAAAAATTAATTTGTCCAACCTGGGTATGAAACCCAGGCGTATTCACTTCACAGGCTTCATCTCTTGCCAATTGTGTTGCGTTTCGTTGTTGAAACATAATCACCACACAAATATAAAATATGAAAGTATTAATTAATGGAGAAAGTCAAAAGTAAACAAACCCGACCCCACGTGTATGGACTGGGCGAATCAGTGCTGGAGAGAGGGAGGAGACTTTTTGACTGTCCATTAAGGGCGCTCCACGCACGAGGAGAGAGGAATTATAATTCTTGCCAGCCAATGGATTGACTTTAAACAGCCATGCGGTTCAACCCACTTTGTATCATTACTATTCATCTTCTTCCATGCATTACCTGCGGATCCAGCCGTGGAAATTGCTGCAGAATTTCCTGCGGATAAACCTTCAATTTTTCTGGAATTTTAAAACCTACAAAATCAATTCAAACACGCAAACGTAGCGACCCAGATTTACTAATTAACAAGCTAGGAATCCATTGGTGCCATCGGTTTGGACATTTACGGCCTGCAAGTTGCAATACGAACAAGAAAATAGAACGTGCCCTAGCCATGGCAACATGTGTTACGGGCTTCGAAGCTTTGCTTCAATGGTCCAAACCTGTCCTGAGAAGTCGATTGGGATCAATGAATGGTCTTGAAACTGGCTGCAATTTGTTTTACGAAATGCCCTAGTTTTTGAGATTTTTTTGGAAGCTTTGAATCCTTATGCTCTAATCCAAATTTCGTCCCCTTGCAAAACTTAATGGATGGGTATATATATGTGAAAGAATTAGGTCAATGGTTTAGGAAATATGTCATGTAATTTGGAGAAAAGAGTTTGATTGAAAATTTTAATGATTTCTTTCTATTTTTGTCTCAATCTTGATTCAATATTTTCCAATCACATTCACCACGAATTTTTCATCAAAATAAGCATATTTGGATGACTGGATTTGATTGGGATCTCTTACCAATTTTACTATTCTATATAATTAATTTATGATTTAAAATGATTAAAAACCATAAAATAATTAATAAAACTATAAAAATAAAAAGGCTCTTGTTTTGGGGCGTGCATGGGCTTAGAATAATGATAGGATCAAAAGAATGTAAGCCCATTTGGAAATATTTGGAGTTTTGGTCTTTTTCTCTTCATGCATGCCCTTGAAAATAGGTGAACTTGTACACCTTGCCATTTCCTCATATTTCAACATTTCTTAAAGTTCTTGGACTTTTTAGAAACCTTGAAGAGTCTTCTAACCAATGTCTTTTGTCTCATGTCAAAATAATTTTCCATGCTCTTTGTATGCTCTTTTGAAAAAGATGACTTTTGGTTGACTTTCAAAAGGACCTATAATGTTTTGAGTCATATCTCTCAAATGAAGCATTTTTGGAGTTGGCTTGTGAGAGACAAATTTGTAGAGAATTCAATTTACTTCAAAATGAGATTTGGATGGAAAATTTATGATGTTCCATGTAGGAGTTATGGCTGGTCAAAATTTAGTTGACTTTCTCCTTTGAAAACCCTAATTTAGGAACTTTTGAATTTGTTGATTTCTGATCTTTTCTTGATGAACCATGATCAATCCTTGATCAAATGGTGAATGATACTTCAAAATAAGTTTGTTGACAAAAAGTCAGGAGCTTTGACTGTAATTTGACCACAGTTGACTTTTTAGGTCAAACTAGTCGACTGTTGACTTTTTGAGCAATTGAGTGATCAATCCTTTGAATTGAGGCCTGAATTTTGTCATGGAGATAGTTTGAAATATCATAATCCATATGAGATGCATTGGAGCCTTTGATCCATTTATTTTCTTCAGGAAACCATAAACCCTAGTTCCTTGAGCCTTTATTTAGGATGAATGTTTTTGAGTCTTGTTCTTTGATATGAGTTTGAATAAGAGAAATAGTATGGGCAAATTTTGGGGTATGACAGCTGCCCCTGTTCAATCTTCTTATTTCTGAAGATGTAGATTGGCATGTGTGCTTGTCGGAATCTGAAGGTAGAAGAGGATTGAACACTAGAATGCCAAGAAATTTGCCCTTGCCGAGATAGGGACTTTTTGTAGGAGATGGGCTTAAAGATGCCATCCGGATGTTTGAGAGACTTGACTGAGATGGGCTTAAAGATGCCATCCAGCTTGATAGATTTGAGAGTCAGAATACGTCGTACGTTAGATCGTATCTGAAGGATATACCTAGGTTGAGTCGTACGTTAGACTGAAGGATGGGTCGTGCGTTAGACCGGATCCTCTGTGTTGATAGTTGTTAGAATACACCGTACGTCAGGTTGCATCCTAGGATGAGTCGTACGTTAGACCGAATCCTTTGTATTGAGAAGTACCAGAATGAGCCGTACGTTAGGCTACATCTGGGCTCGATGTATTGAGAAGTGTTTGTTGGAGGTCGATCATACCAACACTGTTCGTAGTGACAGAATTATATCTAAGTCTCTTTATTATCTGTGAACTATTCATGGAGAATACCCGAAACTAAGTATCAGAACTAAATCATTGTCTTGATTATCTCTGAACTATCTTCGGAGAATACCCGGAAATAATTATCAAAATTAAATCTCTGTCTTGATTATCTCTGAACCATCTCTGGAGAATACCCGGAACTAAGTATCAGAATTAAATCTTGGTCTTGATCATTTCTGAACTATCTCTGGAGAATACCCGGAACTAAGTATCAGAATTAAATCTTGGTTTTATCATTTTTGAACCATCTCTGGAGAATACCCGGAACTAAGTATCAGAATTAAATCTTGGTCTTGATTATCTCTGAACTATCTTCAAAAGATATCCAAAATTAAGAGTCAGAATTAAATCTTGGTCTTGATTATCTCTGAACTATCTTTGGAAGATATCCAAAATTAAATGTCAGAACTAAATCTCTGTCTTGATTATCTCTGAACTATCTTTGGAAGATATCCAAAATTAAGTGTCAGAACTAAATCTCTGTCTTGAATGAGTGTCAGAATTAAATCATTGATTTGATTATCTCTGCACTATATCTAGAAGATAATGTTTATTTGATTTGTAGGAATAGACTGAAAAAGAAACATTAGTTTTATGCAATGTCGTGATGCATGTATTGTAATGTTTATTTTTTGAAATGAATGAGAGTGTATGCATATGCCATTAGGCGTATGTATGTTATGTGTGTGCCATGAGGCGTATGATGTTATGAATGCAAAACGTTGTTAATGATGATAGTAGATTGTAGCAACGTTTGGCGGGGAAAATAAATCCCTGACTGTTGTGGAGAATATAGAGCACTAATCTTCCGTTTTGGTAGGAACTCCCGCTTCATACTCGAGGATACTCAGCTGGGGATTTTTGACTTCTGCTTGGGGATGAGAGCCATTTGTATTATTGATTAGCGATAAGAGAGATGAATAACCTTGTTTGGAGAAGAGAAAAGTGTCGGGGAACCGGCAATGTCGAAGATGTAAACTCCGTGGAGAAACTAAGGCTCTGTTAGGACGAGAATAATCGAAGATATCTTCTTAAGGATTACTTTGTGGGGATATGATCTTGCGAAGCCAGAGTTGTGGGAAGGCATGCATGCCTTGAACATTGCCCCCAGTATTATAGTAACTACCATTCCTGGATTTGTATTGATTAGGACACACCACTGAGTATTGATCAAGATGTCAAAATGGACTTGCATAGATTTGCCCCTGCTAGTAGGGACTTTGGACAGATTCGCCTCGCGAGGACTTTATGGGATGTGCACTATGGGAGACATACCCCTAGTAATCATAGGCCCAGGACAATGCCCCATGTTGATTGGGAAGTAGCTTCAGATCTACTTGGATGCATGCTGTCGCCCTCGGTTTTTTCTATCTCTCGTGAGAGATACGAACTGACTCTTCTTTTGCTTTTGAGTTTTGAAAATCAGAGAGTCGCCACCGACTTTTATTTTATCCAATTAAGGAAAGGTTTATAAAAGAAACAGAAAAAAGACCTTTAAGAGATTTTGGGTAAGGGGGTAGGTTATACAAAGGGAAGGTATTAACACCCCTTTGTATCCATGGTTATCCATGGGCTCTTAATTGCTTAGCTCACTTGTTTGAATCATTTGTCTTGCCTTGAAATGCTTGTATGTGGTTTTAAAATTCATTTTGTAAATTGACTTTGTAATGATCCTTGTGCGGATGTATACAAAGTGTTTATCTTTCGAAAGATGTTTTTGAAAAAGAGCTTTAACTTCATAATGATCCTTGTTTGGATATATACCAAGTGTTGTCTTTTTTTTAAAAGTTTTATTTAGAAAAATAATGATATATGAGACATTTTGTTGTTTTGATTTAGGCAAGCAATTAGGAGATTTACCCTAAGTTTATAAGGTCCTTTCCTATTTCTTTTAGAAAATTCTCTTTTAACCGAATGTAAACAAAAGTTTGAATTTGTATTTGGAACAGTAGAATTTGATTTTGAAAAGAGTAACAGAGGGGTTACCCTAAGAGGTGCAAGTGTGATTGTGTTTTGATTCAGATATTTTTGTCTTTGAAGTTAGTGACCTAACGCTTCAGTTATTATCTTTGACATACACACAGTTTTATATGTACAAAATTTAAAGTGCGGGAATGTAAAATGCGGACAATAAATCTACGCTATTACATTGATTGTGCGGGAAATGTAAACTACGCTATTTACATAATTTTGACAACCTATACACTTTACCTAGGAATTTAAATTGCAATAAGATAAAAGAAATATTTTTGGATTTTTTGTATGGTTGATTTTAATTAAAAATAATGCATAATTAATTTAATTAAAATGAGAAAAGGTGGAAATAAAATTTAAACCTAAAAATTAAGTCTAAAATATGTTCATATTGCTTATAAATTAATTTTAAAGTAAAACTAATTTTTTTGGATTTTTTGAAGATGTTTTTTGAAAGGGTTAATAGGCATTTACACCCCTGTAATGTTAGCGAATTTTGCTTTCCCCCCCTCTATTGCCAAAGGCAGGTTTTGGCAACGATTTTTTTGAAAAAACCGTTGCCAAAACCTGCCTTTGACAACGGAGGGGGGGAAAACAAAATTCGCTAACATTACAGGGGTGTAAATGCCTATTAACCCTTTTTGAAATTATTAAGTTAATTAACATATAATTATGCAAATAATTATACAAATAATTAAAACTTAAAGAGAAAAACATTCTAAATATGTACAAAATTAGTCTATAATATATAAACCTAATTTAATAAAAAGAACAAAAATTTTCTGATTTTTTGATTGGTTGAAATAATTAAAAAGCAAATATATAAATATATACTAATTAATTAAACAAAATATTTTAATTATTAAGAAAAATAAAATATTTTTGTGTCAAAAATTAATAGATTATTTTATAAACCTAAAAATATTTTTATTATATTTTTTTGATTTTTAAAACTATTTTAAATTAATTTTGCAAAGAAAAATAAATAAAATAAATAAAATATAATAATATGATCATGTGTGGTGGATGGTAGAGTCTATGGTATGGACTGACAGGTCATAAGCGTTAGATGATGGAATTAATGAGATCAGATGGCCTGGAAGCGAAGGTGCATGACACGTGTATCACCTACAAAGCACTGAATCACAAATCAATTTAAAAAAACACGCGCGCGTTCTGGCCAATAGGGAGAGGCCACGTCTTCGTCTTCAACCTCTCGCCACCACTTTTAACAGCGTTTTCTTAAAAAAAGCACTGTAATAAGTGAGTCTCAAACCTGCAAAATAGCGAATAGGGGTAAACTGATGCAAAAAAATTTCGCGACCTATGTAATCAACTAGCCTTGATCCACTGGTTCAAATATGCCATTGGTTTTGTCTAATTTTGCCTCTAGCAAAAAATCCCAAATTTTAGCTTAAGAACCCTAAAATGGTATATTCTACAAACGGCCATTAAAACTCAATTAGAGCTCCAGAAACGACCAGAGCACCCATCTAAACACAAATATATGTCTACATCTTGTTAAACATGCATGAATGATGAGATACGAGTTGATTTTTGTTTGAACAAACCGTGGCTTGTGTAGCTCGATTTGTGAGGTTTTGATGCTTAGAATTTGTTTGGATAGGTTCAATGAAGTTCAGAGATGATGTTTGAATACTTGGTTTGGATTGAAACTAGCTGAAATTTAAAATTCGAATTCTAAATTTTCTTCTAAATTACAAGTTGTTACAAGAGTGGTATATGCATAGTATTGGTTCTGAACTTGTGTGTCTATGTTACTGAAGTGTCCTACTTCATTTATAAGCAATGAAGTGCTTCAAAACTAAGCTAAGAAGCATTGATGATCTTTGTTGAACTTTTGAATTCTTTAATATAAAAAAGTTTGAATTCTTGACCATGGCTTAATTTTTCTTCAACCTCTTGCCCTAGGCCTGCTTTGTACCTCTCTTGCTGCAGAGTTGAATCATTCTTGGTGGCCTTAGCTTAAGAATCAAGCATTGCACCATTATCCTTCACCATTTCTTTTTCAATTTAACTTTAAATGTAATAAAATTAAACCAAAAAAGAAATAAAAATGCTATGGGCCTTAGGTTGGTCGTGGGAGGCCCTTAACATTGTTAGAAGCATGTTTGGATCATGAAAACTTGGCCCCTTTTGGAAAAAAAAACACTTTTGATCAATGTTGGTTTCATGCATTTTCCCAAAATATAGCCAACTTCAACAAGGCATAAATCCCTCAATTTTTATCATATGAAGGAGTTCTTGTACTTTTTAGAAACCTCAAGATGTCCTCTACAAGCTACTTTGGAAACTTTTTTTCATTTGGAGAAGTTATCTTGATGTTATGGCCTTTGACAAAAAACCACTTTTTGTTGACTTTGAAAATGACCTGTAATGTCTGAGCTCATATTTTTCAAATGGTGAATCCAATGACCATGGGATCAATTGCATTTGAAAGATAATTGAATTTCCTTCAAAACAAGCTTTGGTTGGAATTTTTTGAATGAATGAGGAGAGAGTTATGGTCAGTCAAAGTTCAGTTGACTTTTTAGGAGAAAACCCTAATTTTGAAACTTAGGGTTTTGTTGATTTTTGATCTTTCCTTGATAAATTATGATCAACCAATGATCAAATGATGAATCTTTTGACAAAATATGGATGTTGACAAAAATTTTCATTTTTGACTGTCTGTTGACTTTTTTTTGGTCAAACTGGTCGTCTGTTGACTGTTTGAGCTGCTGACTGTGCGTCTGAGCAAATTGAAGTTTGAAAATTTGTATGGTGGTACTTTGAGATATATGGAGGTCCATGAAATCCATTTGAGGTCTCAAAAAACTTGTTCTCCTGAAAAAACAAAAAACCCTAGTTAGGGACTGTTTGTGTAGGAGACAGTTAAGCGTACCTGATTTTTGTGCAGTGCTGAGTCTCTGCTAATCATGTAATGTTCAGAAGACTTCTAGAACAAAAATCTTGGAATTTTGAAATGCAAAAAGATTGATTTGATTGATGGTACAAAACACGAAGAATTGCACTGTCAGCGGGTTTGACTGTCAACTGGCTGTCCGGGCATTAACGTAACAGTTAAAGTGAAAATTCAACAGTTAAAGTTAATTTTTTCTTTTTGTTTTTTGTTGTGTTAATGGTGAAAATTTATTTACATGAGTTGTTAGAAAAACACAGACATAATAAATAAATAAAATATACTGTACGCGAACAAAATTACCGATAATAACCTTGAAAAATATTTAAGGCACAGAAAAATAAATATTTAACTGGCAGAAAACACACAAAATATTATCTGGATAATTAAACTACAGTACGACAAATAGTACGACATTTAATACTGACAGTACAAATATTACATGATATAATGAACAGTACGACAAATAAACAGTACATTATTTGAGAACAAAAGATACGACAAACTTTAAAAATGACGATTAAAAACCCATGCTATGAATAATAACATATAGATGATTGGGAGCGTAAACAACCCATGTCCGCATTTTTCAGGACTATGCAGACAGAAAAAAGACATGATCACCACCAAGACAGTGATGACCATAAGAAAACAAGTATCCATCCACTTTGCCATTTTGCCGGGGAAGAAAAGAAAATAAATATGAGGTAGAAATTTGAGAGATGAGTTGAAATTTGATGTGAGTATTTATGGAAAAAATGAGAGGTATTTATAGAGTGAAAAGAAGGATAGAGACGTTGGGGAATGAAGTGATTCCGTACAAAAAAGGAAAATTTGAGTGGTAGTAGGATTTGAAAGAAAGTGTATGGTAGGGTTTGAAAAAGGGAGATGTGTAGAATAAAGTTAGGATTTGATTTTGAAAGAAAGAGATTTGAAAAGAAAGGAAAAGATTTTGAAAATAAAAGAATATAGTACAAAAATTAGTGAGAAACAAAAAACTAATAATAATTTACTTGTTACCAGTACAGTCTGAATCCCCGGACTCTGCGCCTGCAAAATTTAATTCTGTACCAATTGCATCAGTATTATTTATCTGCAAATAAATCTCAAATAAACAGCGTGTGTGAAGTGATAAACAGTAATTGGCGTTTGTGTAAGAATAAATTCAACAGCGAGCCAAAATACCGTATAATAAAAATTCTAAAAACCGAGTATTCATAAAATCAGGATATTTATGAAATAAAATCCAAGATTATATGAAACTCCCAATTTTTAGACAGAAGTCTGTTGCCTTCTTTCTAAAAAAAGATGCGGGCAAATTTTGGGGTATAACACATGCCCCTATTCAATCTTCTTAAACTTGAAGAGACTGTTTGGAATCTGAAGGTAGAAGATGATTGAGTATTTAGATGCCCTGAAAAATTTGCACTTACCTCCACCGGAAGTGATGTTGGAAATTGCATTTGAATGTTGTTTGAGAAATGTTGTTGGCAGATCGAAACATTACCTGAGATGGGCTTTCAGATGCCATCTGGCAAATGTGTTGATGGTTTGTTCATCAGAATGAATCCATTGATTATATCTTGATGAAGGATTTGAAAACCTCTGCGTTGACCGTTTCGGAACCGTCTGAGGTTACCGCTTTAAGTCTTGGAGGCTGATCGTTACGGAACTGTCCAATGTTTTTCCGTTTTAGATTTTGAAAGTTGATCTATGAGGAACCGTCTGAGGTATCAGCTTTAGATCTTTGAAGGTTGGTCGTTGTGGAACCGTCTGAGGTATCCGCTTTGGATCTTGAAGATTGATCGTTGTGGAACCGTCTGAGGTATCCGCTTTGGATCTTGAAGATTGATCGTTTTGGAACCGTCTGAGGTATCCGCTTTAGATCTTTGAAGGTAGATCATGAAGGAATCGTCCAAGGTATCGACTTAGATCTTTGAAGGTAGATCATGAAGGAACCGTCTAAGGTATCAACTTAGATCTGTGTTGCTTGTTTTGACTTGATAGGTGATTTGGAAAGAGAGATCTCTTCAGAATGAATCTTTGGCTTGATTATATCTGAGAGGAATGTTCGTCTGAATAGAATTCAGGGGAACACTGCATGTGTTTGAGAACAACTTTTCTGAGGATATTTGTCCACCTGAAAAAAATCAAGTTAGTGACATGCAATGTTATGATGCATGTAATGTATATGTTGAGACTCTCAAACTAAATGAGAAACATGCATGTTATGTATGTGTTTGTCATGAAACATTATATGCTATGTATGAATATGCGTATAATGTATGATGTATGGACATGACTTATGCAGTCTAGAGCGTATCAATCTTCTGGTTGGGAAAATAAATCCCTGCTTGCTATTTTGGAGACGAAGGCATTGATGATTGTTGATGATATTTGCTATCTTGTTCGAGTATACTCAGCTGGGGAAATTCCTCACGGACCAGAGTACTCTGTTGAGGGATCTTTGACTACTGCTTGGGGATGAAAGGTAATTTGAAAGTTCTGATTTTGATGTCCTTTGAATGGGAATGAGAAAGATGCATAATCCTCCGATGCACTATTTGACCAAGCCTTGGTGTGGAGGATCACACTTTCTAGGGATAGTGATCTTGAACAGCCCTGCTGGGGAATAAGATTTCTCGAATCACTTTGTTGGAGAGAAAAATCTCATTGAGGAATTTGCTGAGAGATGCATCTCTGTTGGGGAATTTTCTTCTGATGCTGGTGTCGGGATGATGTCCAGATGATTGGGACATTACCTGAATGCTATTCCTGTTTTTCTTATAAACATCAATCATATTCAAATGCATATGTTCATTCAAAATTATCATTGGGACGTTTATGTATTCAAAACAGAAAAAGTGAAAATGTTGATTTTGAGCATGAGCTGCATTGATTTTTGAAAAAGAGCCATAATAGGCGGATTAGTACAAGGAGACAAAAATCCTAGTAGTAGGAAACTGTCATAAAGCTTTGAAAAGTACTTATAAAGAGAAATAGCTATGTGAAAACAATCCAGTCAAGTTTCAACTCTGCTATTGCCAATCTGTCTTCGAACATCTCATCCCTCACTTGTTGGAAGAAAGTGATTGGACTGATTGTTACCTTTGATGTGTTGAATCTTGAAGGCGAGTAGGTAGCTAAACGGGACATAGTCGTACGCTTTATTCCCTAACTTTTGCCCAGACTGCCTTTTCAGGTTTTCAGCCTACCGGGATAATTATTATTTAGTCTCTAATTTTTGCTTGGATCGCCCTTTCAGGTTTTCAATCCACCGAGACGCTCATCATTTTTTTTGCCTAAGTCGCCCTTTCAGGTTTTCAACTTAGCGAGCTTTTAAGCGAACAACTTTTTGACTATGTCCGCATTTACAGGGTGTGGGAAATCCTCGCCATCCATAGTGGTAAGCAACATGGCTCCGCTAGAGAATACCTTCTTGATTACAAACGGTCCCTCATAAGTGGGAGTCCACTTGCCCCTGGGGTCACCTTGTGGTAGGATGATGCGTTTTACAACCAAATCACCGGTTTGATATGCCTGACTTTTGACTTTCTTGTTGAAGGCTTTGATCATACGTTTCTGGTACAACTGACCATGACAAATAGCTGCGAGACTCTTCTCATCAATCAAGTTCATCTGGTCTAACCGAGTCTGAATCCAATCGTCTTCGTCTAGATCAGCTTCTTTCATAATCCTTAGGGAAGGAATCTGAATTTCAATTGGAAGAACGGCCTCCATACCATAGACTAAGGAAAATGGAGTTGCCCCTGTTGAAGTACACGCTGATGTGCGATAACCATGAAGAGCAAAAGGTAACATCTCATGCCAGTCTTTGTAGGTTACTGTCATCTTTTGTATGATCTTTTTGATGTTCTTGTTGGCAGCTTCTACCGCACCATTCATCTTTGGTCGATATGGAGAGGAATTATGATGTTTGATCTTTTTAGCCATTGTATGTCCACTTGAATGAGTACCAAAAGCACCATCGTGTATGTCTTCCATAATCTGTTCTGCTTCCTTCTTGTTCACACAACGAAGCAAAGTCGAGTCATGGTTTCGTTTGTACAGGATTCCATTACTTAGAAAGAATTTAGCAGCAAATCTTCTTAGAAACTTTCTATCGTTAATGGATGCCCCTTTAGGGTACTCCTGAGCTTCGAGATATCTTTTTACTTCATGGAACCATGGTTTTTCTTTCATTCCTTCGGTATCGATCTCATTGAAATAGGCTGGTTCATCCAGTCTGTAAATGGTGATCATTGGCGCCTCATTGTCCCACCTGACTTTGAACATAGATGACATGGTAGCTAGAGCATCAGCTAGTTGATTTTCTTCGCGCGGGATATGTTCAAAAGCGATTTCTTCAAAATAAGGAATCAAACTCAGTACATATTCTTTGTATGAAATTAGATTCGGGTGCTTCGTGTCCCATTCCTCTTTGACTTGATAAATTACAAGGGCCGAGTCTCCGTAGACCTCCAGGAACTTGATTCTTAGATCGATTGCAGCTTTGAGACCCAGAATACATGCTTCATATTCGGCTATATTGTTAGTGCAGTTGAAGCATAATCTGGCAGTGAATGGTGTATGTCCTCCTGTAGGAGAAATGATCACAGCTTCGATGCCATTGCCAAGTGCATTAGAAGCTCCATCAAAAACCATAGTCCATCGGGATCCTAGCTCAGGTCCTTCCTTCAGTCCTGGTTGTTCGTAGTCAGCAACTAGCATAATGTCTTCATCTGGGAAGTCAAAATTCAACGCTTGATAATCATCCACTGCTTGATGAGCCAGATGATCAGCTACCACACTTCCTTTGATCGCCTTTTGTGAAGTGTACTGGATGTCATACTCTGTTAAGATCATTTGCCATCTTGCTATTCTTCCAGAGAGAGCAGGTTTTTCGAACACATACTTGATAGAATCGATTTTGGAGATCAGGTAAGTGGTATGGTTTAGCATATACTGCCTTAGTCGGCGAGCCGCCCATGCTAAGGCACATCAAGTTTTCTCGAGCAGTGAGTATCTTGTTTCACAATCAGTAAACTTTTTGCTAAGATAATAGATTGCATGCTCCTTTCGGCCAGACTCATCATGTTGTCCCAGTACACACCCCATTGAATCTTCTAATACTGTTAGGTACATTATCAGAGGTCTTCCTTCCACTGGTGGTAACAAGATTGGCGGTTTTTGAAGATATTCTTTGATCTTATCACAAGATTTGCTTGATCTTTCTTCAACAGTTTGAAGATCGGCACACAAGTAGTAGTCATGTGGGCAATAAATCTGGCTATGTAATTCAGACGTCCCAAGAATCCTCTGATTTGTTTCTCGTTACGAGGTATGGGCATTTCTTGAATGGCTTTGACCTTGGTAGGATCAACTTCAATACCTTTGCTGCTGACAATGAAACCTAAGAGTTTACCGGATCTTACTCCAAAGGTACACTTGTTCGGATTCAGTCGTAACCTGTACTTCTTGAGTCTGTCAAACAGCTTGTGCAGATGACCCAGATGTTCTTCTTCGGTGTTGGACTTTGCAATCATATCATCGACATAAACCTCTATTTCTTGATGAATCATATCATGGAACAGAGCTACCATTGCACGCTGATATGTTGCTCCTGCATTCTTTAAACCAAAGAGCATTACTTTGTAACAAAAGGTTCCCCAGGGTGTTGTGAATGTTGTCTTTTCCATGTCTTCGGGCGCCATCTTGATTTGATTGTACCCTGAGAATCCATCCATAAAGGAGAATACCTTGCATTGTGCAGTATTGTCAACCAGTACATCGATGTGAGGTAAAGGGAAATCATCTTTGGGGCTTGCCCGATTCAGATCTCTGTAGTCTACACATATTCTGACCTTCCCGTCTTTTTTAGGCACAGGCACGATGTTAGCTATCCATGGAGGATAACTCACAACTTTCAGAAAGCCAGCATTGAATTGCTTTTCAACCTCGTCTTTGATTTTCTTGGACATATCGGGCCTACTTCTTCGCAGTTTCTGCTTAATTGGAGTGCTACCTTCTTTGATTGGCAGGCGATGAACCACAATATCCGTGTCAAGGCCAGGCATATCTTCATAGGACCAAGCGAATATCTCAAGGTAGTCTTGTAACATTTGAATCAGTCTTTGCTTGACACTGTCTTCTAGATCAACTCCTATCTTGACTTCTTTCTTTTCTTCGTAACTGCCCAAGTTGATAACCTCAATTGGCTTTTCATACGGCTATATAGTCTTTTCCTCTTGTTCTAACAGCCTTGCAAGTTCCCTTGGTACTTCACAATCTTCCTCACTTTCGTCCTCAGTTTGGTAGATCGGATTTTCAAAGTCATGACTGGCAATAGCAGAATCGTTATCAACAGGATCCAGAGTGAATGTGAATCTGCATTTATTATGTGGGTGTGTGTAAGAACACATAGCTATTTGAAAATGAATAAAGCAAAGAAATAAAAAGGATCACAAAATTTGAATATGCAAACGTCCCATGATTTTATTGAATGAACATGATCATGATATGACAAACCCTTATAAAAAGGACCAGTGTGCTTCGGGCAAGGCACCTGGCTTTTAAGTTCATGGTTCGATAGTACAGGAACCATTTTTATCTTTGAACACATAAACAACGAAACAGGAAATTTAATCGGTTTAGGTTTTCAAAAATTTAATCGGTTTTATGAGAATACTTCTAATAATTTTTGGTTAAGTGTTTGAGGGTTTTTGTAAGGTTCTTTTCTTTTCTTTGGTAATGGTGATGAATGCAATAAAGTGCGGAAAAGTAAAGAACGCAACGATATATACTGGTTCCCCTCACAATCCGAGAGTACTCCAGTCCCCTTTCAAACACGAAAGAGATTTCACTATAGTTAGAATAATTGTACCAGCCTATGCCTACTATCTAACCTATAGGGTGATCAAAGGTTCTTAACACCTTTAAGATCAATCAACACTAATGTGAATGAAGAACAATCCTCTTCAAACACACCACTTACTTCCAACAATCCTGGATAGTAAGGAGATAATCTTCTTTGAATTTTTACAAGAGATTTAGATGAAGTTTGTATAGCACTATCAATCTTGGATTGATCTTCTTCTTCAAATAAAACAATTCTCAAAATGAATATAAGTGTTCACAATAATGTATGCATGAAACTTTAAATGAATTCTCTATGAAAATGTGTGTAGAAAGTTTCATATAAAAATTCTGGTTTGTGGACACTTGAAGATAATGAAATTTAGGAGTATGAATTGTTAATGAAGAAGGTGAATAATGATTTTGAAATATGTAGTATTTATAATGTGTCAAACACCTCTTTGAATGGTTATTTTTCCATGAAACAATGCAATGATCAAGTGGTAAGAAAATGGATTCGTTTGAATAAGATCATGCAATGAAAAAACACACTGGTTCAGTAGGAACCGGTTCCTGCCTGGGACAACCCGGTTCCTGCTGAACGTTACAGCAGAAAAAATTCAAATTTTGAACTGAGGAACCGGTTCCCACCTAGGGACAACCCGGTTCCCCATAGTAAAACACAGAATGCTGAAAACTGAGAATGCTGGGAACCGGTTCCCCCATAGGGACAACCCGGTTCCTAAAACCTTTATTTTGATTTTTAACTTAGAAAAAGGTTTTAAATGAACTTTTGAAGGATGACACTTTGTAGTATGTTTATGATATGCATGGAAATATATTTGTGAACAATTATATGTCAAAGTGAGTATTGTTTATACCTTTGATACTTTAGCTTGATTCTTGAATCTTCACAATTTCTTCAAGACTTTGAAAAGATGTATTTTTGCTTGATACTTGAAATTCTTTTTGCACATCCTTTATAAAAGCTTGATGTCCATATTGTCTTCATCAAAACACACTATGCTTGAGAAGCTTGCATTTACATTCTCCCCCTTTTTGATGATGACAACCAAGTCTTGAAAATGTTTTGAAAAAGTTGTTTTGTGCTTTGAAATTATGTTGAACATTGCAAGGCTCCCCCTATGTTAGAGACTCCCCCTAAATCCATGATTCCTTGATTTATGGTGATGAGTTTCATTTGATAATTTTAACAATGGCCTGCATTTTTCTTTGAAACAAAACAACAACAAAAACACATGCATATTCTTCTCCCCCTTTGTTATTATCAAAAAGGATGGGGAAAAAGATAAAAAGTATATGAAATATAACACAATGTAAAATACCACAAAGATAACACAAAAATGAAATACTACAAACATAACATGATTTAAACGATACGAAACGTAGTTTTTTACGATTACAACACAAAACATAAATAGTCCTAAACATCACGAACATAAATGGAACATTGTCTAGAAAACATAAGTAAAAAACGAATAATAGAAAGAAAACATTCCATAGAAATTAAAGCACATAATTTAGTCACTTTCATCCATGTGTTCTTCATCATCATCCTCTTGTTCTTCTTCTTCTTCACTTCCTTCCTCTCCCTCATAATGAGCCAAAATACGCCTTTGAGTCCGTTAAATTTCCCGCATTTGTCTTCTCATAAGGTTATGCTCATAGTTATTCTCCCTCTTGTTGTTATCAATGGATGTTTGAATAGAACAAAGCTTGGCAAACATCATATCCATTGTGTATCCACCTTCAGGAGGTTGAGGATCTTGTGGCACGGCTGGCTCAAAATCAACTTTGTAAACGAATCTACCTTCACGATCCGTAACTATGCCTGTATTTTTAAGAGCGGTAGCGGTGGTGATAGCACACTCTTGTTCATCCATATTTTTCTTTGGTTCCCGTTGGAGGAGAACACCAGCATTCCGAACAATATGAGAGATGGCCCTTGCATAAGGTAAGCCTCCTTTAAGGGAAGCCATGAGCTGCATGTGGCGCATAATTGAAAGCGCCCAATTGACTTCAATGCCACGTCTTAGAGCAAGCAACACCATCAACTCGAACTCATTGACCCTGGAATGGTTAGAATTCTTTGGAAATAAAACATAAGCTATGATAAGATGAAGCATCCTATCACTCACCGATAAGCTTGAACCGAACATATTAAACTTGATAGCAAGCTGTTGGCAAACTGAGTCGCGTTGAGTTGGTCGGCACATATCCACAAAAAACATCAATCTTACTATACGGTTGCCAATCCTCCGGTATGTTACCTTGAAGGAGCACTAAGCCTTGAGATGGAATTCCTAACACTCTTCCAAATTCCTCAACATCTAAGCATATATCCTTATTTGAAACTTTTGACAATAATGTGAAATCATCAAATTCATCGGTCACTATCCTAAGATTGTGGTAAAACTCTCTAACCAAATCCGGATAATAATCACCATGGTCAAGCACAAAATTAGCGACCCCTGCATTAGCTAGTCTACCCGGAAAATTGAAGCTGTGATTAGGGAAATCGGGTAGTTTACCGTATTTTGCCGCAAGGAGTTTTCGACTCCGAATGTTGAATGTGAGTCTCCGACTCTTGACCGTTGGTTGGATCTCTTGAGGATCTTCACTTGTCTCTCCCATTTTGTTCTTTCCCTTTGCACTTCTTGAAACTTTGGGTGCCATTGTTGAAAGGAGTTGAAAGTTAGGGTTTAAGTTGGGATTTTAGGATTTTGTGAGTGGAGAAGGATTTGAGTGAATTGTGTGAAAGAGTGGAGGATTATATAGTGTTTAGAGGTAGTGGGTATTTAATTTTGATAGTTATGGTGAGATAATGGAGCTTTGAATTGGGTTGACAATGGAGGTGGAAGGTTGAAGAAGATGAAGATGAATTTTGAATGAGAGTAAATGTGAGTGAATGAGTGTAAATGTGTGGTGTGAAGTGATATAATGTGTATTGAATAAAATAAGATATAAAAGAAAAAAATACAAAACAATACTAGCCACACACAACATTTTCGTAACAGCTAAAAGATAAGCAAAAATCTGAAAAATGTACGTGGGAACCGGTTCGTCCCTACATGGGAACCGGTTCCTGAGACACAAGGAAAACACGCTTCTGGAAATTAGTATGGGGAACCGGTTCGTCCCTACATGGGAACCGGTTCCTGGACTGAAAATTTCCAAAATCTTTTATTTTATGAAATATAAAGCATACATATCATACATATTTACCAAGTCATAATGAATGAACATTTATAAAGCACTTTTAACTTAAAAATTTAGAAACGTGTACCTTTGATGTATGAAAATGACGAATAAATTTTAAACATCACCTTCGTCTAAAATTCCAAGCTCTCGTCGAATTTTGTAAAACGATTCTTTTGGGAGAGGCTTGGTGAAGATATCCGCAAGTTGATTATGAGTATCTACAAAAGTGACTTCAACATCTCCTTTAAGCACATGATCGTGAAGAAAATGATGTCGAATGTCTATGTGTTTGGTTCTTGAATGCATGACTGGATTCTTTGTAATATTTATAGCACTTGTATTGTCGCATCGAAGAGGAATACATCCGAGATCAAGTCCGTAGTCACGAAGTTGTTGCTTAAGCCAAAGAATTTGTGCACAACAACTACCCGCTGCTATGTATTCTGCTTCGGCCGTACTAAGAGCAACACATGCTTGCTTTTTACAAGCCCATGATACTAATGCATTTCCGAGAATGTGACAAGTACCACTTGTGCTTTTACGATCAGTTTTACATCCTGCATAATCCGCGTCAGAATAACCAATTAAATTGCAAACACTACCTTTAGGATACCATAGGCCAACGTTGGTTGTTCCTTTGAGATACTTCATGATTCTTTTAACCGCCATAAGATGTGATTCCTTTGGATTTGCTTGGAAGCGAGCACAAAGACAAACACTAAACATTATGTCAGGATGGCTTGCCGTCAAATACAATAAAGAACCAATCATACCTCGATACTTGGTAATATCAATTGGAGTACCGGATTCATCTTGATCAACATATGTACCGGAGCCCATTGGAGTATTCATTGCTTTACAATTGTCCATATCAAACTTCTTCAATAGTTCTTTACAATATTTGGATTGATTGATAAAGATTCCATCTTTGAGTTGCTTAATTTGTAGTCCAAGAAAGTAGTTCATCTTTTCCCCATCATAGACATCTCGAATTCTCCTTGCATCATCAATGAGAATTCCTCACACATTTCTTTGTTAGTCGATCCAAAAATGATATCATCAACATAGACTTGAACCAATAAAGTGTTACTCTTGATTTTCTTAATGAACAAAGTTTTATCAACCTTACCCTTTTCGAAACCATTTTCACACAAAAAATTGCTAAGTCTATCATACCATGCTCTAGGTGCTTGCTTTAATCCATAAAGAGCCTTTCTCAACTTAAAGACATGTGAAGGATTCTTGAAGTCTTCAAATCCGGGGGGTTGTTTGACATAGACTTCTTCATTGATGTAGCCATTCAAGAATGCGCTCTTGACGTCCATTTGATAAAGCTGAAAATTTAATGAACATGCATAAGCAAGTAAAAGACGAATAGCTTCTAACCTTGCAACCGGAGCAAATGTTTCTTCAAAGTCGATTCCTTCTTCTTGATTGTAACCTTGGGCCACCAATCTTGCTTTGTTTCGAACAATTATACCATTCTCATCAAGTTTGTTCTTAAACACCCATCGAGTACCTATGATGTGTTTGTTACTTGGTCTAGGAACAAGTTCCCAAACTTGATTTCTCTCGAATTGATTTAATTCTTCTTGCATTGCATTTATCCATTGATCGTCTCCTAAGGCTTCATCAACTTTGGAAGGTTCAATTTGAGAAACAAAAGCCATGTGTAAGCAAGCATCTTTGAGATTTAATCTTGTTGCAACTCCTTGACTAATATCACCAATAACTTTATCAATAGGATGATCTCTATGAGTTCTCCATTCTTTTGGTAGATCATTGGTGTTTGATTCTTGTTGTACACTTTCTTGTTGAACCCTTTCTTGTTGTACTTCCGGTGCCTTCACAATTATATCATTTGAAGGTTCTTCCGGTGCCTTCACAATTGTATCATTTGAAGGTTCTTCCGGGGGTAAATCTAAAGGATCATCATCATCACAAACAACTATTTCCTCTTTGGAAGTGTTAGTCTCATCAAAAGATACATGCATGGATTCTTCAATAGTTAAAGTTCTTTTATTATAAATTCTATATGCTTTACTAGAAAGAGAATAACCAAGAAATATACCTTCGTCGGATTTCTCATCAAACTTACCAAGATTGTCTTTGTCATTGTTGAGAACAAAGCACTTGCATCCAAAAATGTGAAAGTGAGCAATGTTTGGCTTTCTTCCTTTGAAGAGTTCACATGGAGTCTTCTTTAAGATAGGTCTAATGATTACTCGATTTCCAACATAACATGCCGTACTAACCGCATCCGCCCAAAAATATTTAGGAAGATTTGCATCACTAAGCATTGTTCTTGCAAGTTCCACTAGAAACCTATTTTTCCTTTCAACTACTCCATTTTGTTGTGGAGTTCTTGGTGCTGAAAAATTATGCGAGATACCATGTTCTTCACAAAATTCTTCAAATGATGCATTTTGAAACTCTCCACCATGATCACTTCTTATGGATACAATCTTTAATGATTTTTCATTTTGGATTTGTTTTGCATACTTCTTAAAGGCTCTAAAAGCATCACTTTTCTGCACAAGAAACAAAGTCCAAGAATATCTAGAATAATCATCAACAATAACTAAAGCGTATACATTACCTCCGAAGCTTCTTGTCCTTGATGGACCAAATAGATCCATATGCAACAATTGAAGTGGTCTTGTTGTAGTCACCACATTCTTTGGTTTGAAAGATGATTTGGTTTGCTTTCCCTTTTGACATGCATCACATAGTTTATCTTTGACAAACTTTATCTTAGGTAAGCCAATAACAAGATCATGTTTGGTTAACTTATTTAAATGATCCATATGAATATGGGCTGCTCTTTTATGCCATAACCATGATTCATTATTGTTTACCAAAAGACATTTTACTTTCAAAGATAAATCATTTAAAGAAATCATAAAAATGTTATTAATTCTTGTACCTTTGAGTTTTACCTCATTGGTGACTTCATCGATGATCAAGCATTCTTCCTTAGTGAATTTGATCTTGAAGCCTTTGTCACAAAGTTGGCTAATGCTTAGAAGATTATGCTTTAGTCCTTCAACATAAAGAACATCTTCAATGGATGTGAAAGGTGGTGCACCAACTTTGCCTTTGCCAAGAATTCTTCCCTTATTGTTGTCTCCATAAGTGACAAAACCCTTGGCCTTTAACTTTAGATCTGAAAATTGGTTTAAGTCACCCGTCATATGCTTTGAACAACCACTATCTAGATACCATAGGTTTGAAGTGGTCTTCAAGCATACCTACAAAACAAATTAAGTTTTGTTAGGTACCCAAATGGCTTTGGGTCCATCATAGTTAGTTCCTTTCTTCACCCATACATAATGTCCACTAGGAACACTAAAGTTCCTTACATAACAAGCATTAGGTGTGTGACCAATAATACCACAATAAAAACAAGTAGGTTCAAAGTTACTTCTATATCTAGGAGGATAAGATTTCTTCTTAACAAAGTTCTTCCTTTTAGGATAATGTTGCATTACTTTAGGCTTGATCACTTTCTCTTGAATTGGTTGGTTACTAGCCTTGACAAAGATAGTCTTGTTGGATGTTGGTTTATCAAATTTAGAGAAACCAAGTCCGCTCTTATCATTGGAATATCTTTGTGTGCTAAGAACATTTTCCAATCCAATTTGCCCTTTTTCATATCTTTCTAAAACACGTTTTAATTGGACAATTTGGAAGGAAAGTGATTCACAATTCTTGCATGCAACATTATCTTCTTGAACACTAATCATTTTTTCTTTGTCATCTTTATGTTCTACTTCAATTATCTTAACTTTCTCTTCTAACGATGATATTATTTTCTTTTGAGATGAGATAGTTTTATAGAGAATTTTACATTCTTTTAATAATTCTTCTATTGCACCTTGCGCACCATTATCAAAAAGAGAGTCATCATAACTAACCTTGCCTTCTTCATCGTCGGAGTGGTGTGATGCCATTAGTGCTAGGTTTGCACTTTCGTCACTATCGGAGTCCGATGAGGAACTTACTTCATTATCTTCCCATGCTATGTAGGCCTTTTTATTTTTGAACTCCCTTTTGCCTTTGAATCCATTCTTCTTCGAAAGCTTTGGACATTCCGGCTTTATGTGTCCTTGTTTCCCACATTCATAGCATGTAACTTCTTGTGATGAAGTGGATGCTTCTTTATCTTTATGCTTCGAGAATTTCTTTCTTTTGACATAGTTAGTATTATCAATATTATTTTTATTACCAAAAAATTTGCCTAACCTTTTTACAAGAAGCAAGAAGTTTTCATCTTCATCCGATGCATCTTTCATTTTGCTTTCTATTGAATCTACTTTTAATGCAATGCCTTTGGATTTCTTCTCTAAGTTCTCATGCTTTTCCAATCTTCCAAGTTCTGTCTCATATTCTTGAAGTTTTCCAAATAGTGTTGCGGAAGTAAGTTTTGATAAATTCTTCTTTTTGGATATCGCCGTCACTTTTGGTTGCCACTCCCTTGTCAAAGATCTGAGCACTTTAAGATTAAGTTCTTCGGTAGTAAGAGTCTTACCAAGTGCCTTCAAGTGATTTGTCAAATGTACGAATCGTTTTTGCAAATCGAGAATAGTTTCTCCGGGCTTCATTCTAAACAGTTCGTATTCTTGGCTTAAAGTATTCAACCTTGATCTTTTAACTTCAGCGGTACCTTCATGAGTTTCTACAAGAGTATCCCAAATTTCCTTTGATGTTGTACATGTTGATATTCGGAAGAATTCATCCATACTAAGAGCACCATGAAGAAGACTGATCGCCTTTTTGTCAGCAAGAACCCTTTTTCTATCATTATCATCCCATGACGCTTTAGGTTTCTCCGATCCAACACCATTAACGACCGTTGTAGGAACATGAGGACCTTGTAGGACAGCCTCCCAAACTTCTTCTCCTTGTGCTTCTAGATGAGCCTTCATTTGGATTTTCCAAAAGTCAAAATATTCACCACAAAACAATGGAGGCTTGTTGTTAGAACCACCATCTTTGAAAACTGGTCTTTGATTTGCGGAAGCCATTCTGGATCTTTAGGAACAAGTTACCTATAACTTGCTCTGATGCCAAATGTAAGTATAAGATTGCGCCTAAGAGGGGGGGTGAATTAGGTTTTCAAAAATTTAATCGGTTTTATGAGAATACTTCTAATAATTTTTGGTTAAGTGTTTGAGGGTTTTTGTAAGGTTCTTTTCTTTTCTTTGGTAATGGTGATGAATGCAATAAAGTGCGGAAAAGTAAAGAACGCAACGATATATACTGGTTCCCCTCATAATCCGAGAGTACTCCAGTCCCCTTTCAAACACGAAAGAGATTTCACTATAGTTAGAATAATTGTACCAGCCTATGCCTACTATCTAACCTATAGGGTGATCAAAGGTTCTTAACACCTTTAAGATCAATCAACACTAATGTGAATGAAGAACAATCCTCTTCAAACACACCACTTACTTCCAACAATCCTGGATAGTAAGGAGATAATCTTCTTTGAATTTTTACAAGAGATTTAGATGAAGTTTGTATAGCACTATCAATCTTGGATTGATCTTCTTCTTCAAATAAAACAATTCTCAAAATGAATATAAGTGTTCACAATAATGTATGCATGAAACTTTAAATGAATTCTCTATGAAAATGTGTGTAGAAAGTTTCATATAAAAATTCTGGTTTGTGGACACTTGAAGATAATGAAATTTATGAGTATGAATTGTTAATGAAGAAGGTGAATAATGATTTTGAAATATGTAGTATTTATAATGTGTCAAACACCTCTTTGAATGGTTATTTTTCCATGAAACAATGCAATGATCAAGTGGTAAGAAAATGGATTCGTTTGAATAAGATCATGCAATGAAAAAACACACTGGTTCAGTAGGAACCGGTTCCTTCCTGGGACAACCCGGTTCCTGCTGAACGTTACAGCAGAAAAAATTCAAATTTTGAACTGAGGAACCGGTTCCCACCTAGGGACAACCCGGTTCCCCATAGTAAAACACAGAATGCTGAAAACTGAGAATGCTGGGAACCGGTTCCCCCATAGGGACAACCCGGTTCCTAAAACCTTTATTTTGATTTTTAACTTAGAAAAAGGTTTTAAATGAACTTTTGAAGGATGACACTTTGTAGTATGTTTATGATATGCATGGAAATATATTTGTGAACAATTATATGTCAAAGTGAGTATTGTTTATACCTTTGATACTTTAGCTTGATTCTTGAATCTTCACAATTTCTTCAAGACTTTGAAAAGATGTATTTTTGCTTGATACTTGAAATTCTTTTTGCACATCCTTTATAAAAGCTTGATGTCCATATTGTCTTCATCAAAACACACTATGCTTGAGAAGCTTGCATTTACACATTCTGGGGAGCAGCGTACTGCATCAGGAAATCATTCTCATTTTTTGGTGTTTCCCAGACTTCTTCAGGAGCGACAGGGCTTGTGAATGTCATATTGTCTTCGAAATGATTGTCCCATCCAGTTGGGGTGATGTCTTCAATAGCGATCTGCGAGCTCAGGGGAGCAGAATACTTCACCATAAAGTCATACTTACCACTTGGTTCTCCTAATGTATCCCAGACTTCTTTTGGACTAGGTGGACTTTGGTATTGCTCAGTGATGGAACTTGTGAAACTTTTGCAATCTTCAAACTGATCACCCCATCCAGTTGGGACGATGTCTTCAATGGCAATAAAAGAACTCTGAGGTGCAATGTATTTTACTAGAAAATCATACCCGCCGCTTGGTTCTCCCAAAGTATCCCAAACTTCCATGGAAACAGGTGGAACTTCATTTAGATATTGCTGAATAATATGGTTCAAAAACACTCCCTCGTCTTCAATAGCATTCACTCCTTGACTAATGAAATGTGACATTAATCCTCCAGAACGAGGACTTTGATCGCTCTTTTGAGTTCCATCAGCATAGCCCAGACCTAGCTTATCGAACTTGTAAGGTACATCGAGGAGCTGTCCCTATACTATGCAACCACCTTCTTCGATCACAGCTTTGGCATCTTTGAGAGAAGCCATAGTTGGAGTTACTTTTGTAGCAGGAGTAACGGAAATGTGTTTGGTAGTAGAGACATCTGGAGGGACCACCTCAAAAGATTGGCAGGGAGTTTCAATGAATTCTCCATCCATCTCAACATACTTGGAGTTACTTAGGTGGCTAACCACATACTCTTCTTCGCCATAAACTATGACGACCTTGCCTTTTACCGGATACTTTAACTTCTGATGCAGGGTAGAAGTTACAGCATTTGCCCCATGTATCCAAGGGCATCCTAGTAAACAAGAATATGCTGGGTGAATTTCCATTACGTAAAAGGTAGAATCAAAGATCTAAGAGCCCACTCTGATTGGGAGCTTTACTTTTCCGTACACTGTTCTTGTTGACCCGTCGAAGGCTCTTACCACAACATCGCTTGGTTGTAACACAACCCCTTCGAAGTCAAGTTTTTCCAGTACTGCTTTTGGTAACACGTTCAAAGAGGAACCGTTATCTACCAGCACATGAGACAGAGTGGTGCCGTTACATCAATAGAGATGTGCAGGGCTTTATTGTGATTTTTCCCAGCAGGGGTTAAATCAGCATCAGAGAAACCGAGACCGTTATTGACTGTTAGACTGGAAACACAATTTTCAAATTGATCGACTGAAATCTCCTGTGGTACATGTGCAGCTTTTAGGAACTTCATCAGGGCCTTGGCATGAGCTTCTGAATATTTCAGTAGAGACAGCATTGAAATCTTTGAAGCAGTGTGCCCCAGTTGTTCGACAATATTGTAATCACTTTTGCAGATGATTTTCAATATTTCCTCCATTTCTTGCTTCGACGGATCTTCAACAGTGACTTCCACCGGTACGTGAACTGGTTCAACTAGTGGCCCTTTGCCTCGAGCGTTGATATCTTGATTAGGAACTGGGACCTGGACTGGATTAGTAGTAACATTTGGAGAAATTTCTGGTGAAAAGATCCTTCCGTTTCTCATAATCTTACTAGTACCCACAATATTATCAACAGTTGGAGTAGTAAAATTCATGGCCTCTTCAGTCAAGGTATCTTGCTTAACTCCATGGACATAAACATTAGTGTCATAACTCCACGGGACAGCTTTGTCTGAGGAGTATGGAAATGGAGTCGGACTGGTAATGATTACCGATGCCACTTTGGGTGCAGCAGAAATTTTGAAAGGAGTTTTTGTAGGGATTTTCAACGGTATGTTAGAAACCACTGAGACGTCCTCTATTCTCATCCCATTTGAAAAGACTTCGCATAAAACGTCCATAGAAGGGAGCCTTTCAAACATAATGATACGGCGATCCATCCACTTTTGAATTCCTATTTTAAGATTCTCACAACCATTGGGTAGGTGTGCACAATAAAAGCAATCAGGGTCACAACCTGGAAAGAAACCAGCTCGGATTAGCTTTCTTTTGACTTCAAGGAGCGGAGTTGACAATTCTCTCACATCATAGATGTAAACAGTGTCTATGATAGCATTAACGGTCTTGTCGTGCTTCGGCATAGGTGCAGTGACGACATTTAGAGTCTCTGGAGGATCGAACTCAATTTCCCCAGCATCTATCATGTCTTGTATTTTATTTTTCAGGGCCCAACAGTGATCTGCATCATGTCCTGGACAGTTGGAATGGGATGCACATGTTGCATCGGGGCGATAACTCGGAGAGGAAGTGTTGACATTCTTTGGAGGATCTTTCAATGTGATCAGATCTGCTTTTAACAAGTGCTTCAATGCTTGAGAGATTGACATATTGATTCTGGTGAACTTTCTTCTTGGTGCATCTGGTCGACGCGTATACTTCGGCGGTTGATCTTTTTGAGGTGCAGATGCAGAGATCAGAACTGCCCCTACAGATTGGTGATGCTCACTTTTGCGACCTTTCTGACTGTGCATTGTATTGACTTCATTTCTCCCACTGATGGGCCTCTTTGTAGTACCAGAGGAGGAGCCTATTTGAATTTTTCCACTTTGAATACCGCTTTCGACACGCTCTCCAGTTAATATCAGGTCAGTGAAACCTGATGATGAGCTTCGCAGCAAATGACTGTAGAAAGGGCCAGTTAAAGTGCCCATGAACATGTCGACCAGCTCGCGATCAGATAAGGGTGGTTGAACCCTTCTAGCCAGATCTCTCCACTTTTGTGCATACCCTTTGAAACTTTCTTTTGATGCCATAGACATGCCCCGTAGTTGAGTACGGGTTGGTGCAAGGTTAGCGTTGTATTGATACTGTTTATAGAAAGCAGCAGCCAGATCTTCCCAGGTGTGAACTTTTGTACTTTCCAGTTGGTAGTACCACTCGAGTTGTGTACCCGACAGACTTTCCTGGAAGAAATGAATCCACAATTTGTTATCTGATGTATGAGTGTCGCTACCGCGAAAATTAACAGAGTCGCCACTAACATATTTATCCTGAAAAGGAAGGGAATGCCAGCAAACCACAAAACAAAACAACGGTCTCACGACCAGAGAAAAAGGGTAAGGGAGTCGGTTACGCGAGGGGAAGGTGTTAGCACCCCACGCGCCTATCGTACTCGATGGTATCCACGCCTGTGTCTAAAACTATGGGTGTGTAAGTAAACTACGCTAATCTGGACTAAGATGAATGCAAAATGTTGGGAAAATAAAGGATTGTGCTCGCACGGGCCCTACCCTGCTGCCTACGTATCTGTTTTGCAGAATCAGAGCTACCGTAGCTCGACTAACTAAATTTTGTTTGTTTTGTGTTTTTTAGGTGAACAAGTTACATTCACACTCGGCTGCCCGACCTTTGGAGACTTATGCCTGGGAATGGAGCGGAAATAACAAGCCCTTAAGAAAAGAAAATCAAAGAGTGTGGTTTGTGTTTTAAAGAATGCATGAGGAAAACCTAAGCTAAGGGGGAAAGCTTGCTACCTAATGTTATCATACAAAGGGTACATGTCTAAGCTAAGCTATCAACCTACGAGAAAAAGGGGAAGCATACAATGAGCACACAAACGAGCATCCGCTCGTAAAGCAAACAAATCAACAGCACTGGTCGAATGGTAGAAAAATGGTCCCGCCATAGCCAAGGGGAGCAGCTCAACCCAAGTCAACCAAGCATCAGACCTCGTGAAAATGATCAGGCCATAGACAAGAGGGCGGACCCCTCTCAGCAACCAAGCCGTCACGGATCGTAAAGGAAAACGGTGCGTGCGTACACCGAGCATCAACGTCGAGCGACGCGAGCTATAGGAAAAGCGGGGGTCCGGCTACATGAACCCTTTTCCTGACATACTCGATAACAAGATCTTGTGCAGGTTCAGAAGCGAGCCACGCGTAGCGTGCGCATACTGAACAGACTCGATGAGACTGGGCGGGGGTTGATTGCTAACCCTTTCCGCGTGCCTTCCATGAGGACTTAACGGAGTGCCATATAGGACTTATTACACCGTGACTCCCTGCCGCAAAGCACAAATGTAAACACACCAACAAAAACAGAGCCTCTTTCGAGGGCTTGGCCAGATGCATGTCTAAGTCCTACTTCTCATGTTAAAGGATGATGCGAGAAAGCGGTAAAAGGGACTAGGAGACAATACCGAGTGGATAGCAAATCCGCAATGAGCTAGCAAGCGTAAGCAGAGAAGAAACTTCACGTAATCTAACATCCATCAAAGCCAGGAGTCCAGCATAAGCATCAAAGCGATACGGTGTGAAAATAAATCACAACCGCTATGTGGTGCGTATCAAACACAACCACACAAGCAACCTGCAAGAGAAACACAAGCCGGACGATACAGGAATATACATCTCAATGAATGAGAGATCAGGTGAATCGCATCGGTAATAAGTTCGTGTCCCACAAATAAAGTGGAACACAACACAAGTCAAGTCGCACCGGAAGCGAGTTCGTGTCCCACAAATAAAGTGGAACACGAAGCAATCGAAGGCCCTCTCGAAGTACCTCGCACATCTCAACAACCAACACAGTAATAATAAGGAAGCATGCACCGACCATAGAAAATAAGAGAAATTAAATTCTAAGTAAGTCCTAAACAAAAGTCTAACAAGATTAAATTGTTTTTTATGGCATTTTTATCTAAGAATAAGAACAAAACTATGTACAAAATATTAAAATTCTAACAAGAAAATAATACATGTTTTTTTTTTATTATATCTTATCATGCAAAAATAAACAACAAAATATTCGATTTTTTTATGTTTTTATTACACTAAAGATAATAGAAAATAAACTAGGTAAAACAATTACAATCTAATGTAAATTTTATGTACACAGGGGGTGAAAAGCTGAAAACAGGTGTGCAGCTTAAGGAAAGGCGCAGGCCCATATGGGAGGCCCAGGGTGACATTTTTGTTATTGAGTTCAGCACAAAAAAAACGGTGTGATTGGGCTATGGGGGGTGAGAATCGCAATGGTGTTCAGAAGCCCAATTGTGTGGTTCAGATCCACATTGATGTTTCAGATTTGTGTTAACCCACTCCACTCATCTTAATCCTAATTAAACGAATTTCTCTTAGTTAATGTCAATTAATCACTACATGATTCCATTTACTGCAATTAACTTCAATTAAAACAAGAAAATTAATGAACAAAGGGGATTAGGGTAAGAAATTGTGACCCTTGGAGTTTACGTGAAAGACTCTCTCCCTCTCTTCCTCAACGAATCGGCGCGGCGGTGTGGCGGAGATCCTTCTCCGGCGAGATTCACTCATCCACACTTTAAACAACACGGATTCCTGCCTTTGAGCTCTCGTTTTCTCCGTCCTCGATTTGGTCTTTCATCTCTCCATCTTCGTTTCTGCGTTTTTGTTCTATGATGAAGAAGATGTCCGAGCTGTGATGAGGATGACGAAGGTGCATTGATCGAAGCTTGTTGAAGAGCGAATCCCGATGTTGAAGACTCTAAGTGAAGGTAGTTGGTGATGTCGTTTTTGATTCGGTGATGGAGGTGTAGCGATGAGGATGAAGGTTCTGAAACGTTTCGCTGCTCTCGTTGTTGTCTTGCACGTGCGGAGTCGTATTGATGATGAAGAGTTGTTGTTGACACAGTTGAAGATGATGTACCGATGCATCGATGAATATTATTGAGATTTCAGGCTGATGATTGAAAAGTGATGAAGATTCAAGATGATGATTGAAGCGTCGAGAGATGAATTCGATGGTGAGTTGAAGAGAGTTTTTCTGTGATTGAGTTTCTAGAGATTGATTGGAGTGTGGAGATTCAAGATTTCTTCTGAGTTTCTTTGGTGATTTTCTACAGGTTATGGAGATTCGTTGAAGAAACTGAATTGTGAAGTGAGAAAGACGAAGGCGATGCGATTCAGCGGTGAATTGAAGAGAGATTATGATTGGAGAAGATCGATGGTCAAAGCTTGGAGGAGATCGATGATTGAAGAGAGTTTGTTACGGATTCCGTTAGAGTTTGTTACGTTTCTCTTCTGAAATTTTGTTACCGATATCGTTCCCTCCTTTTTCCATTCTATTATCTGAGTTCCCTCATTCTCTTTTTTCTGTTCAGCTTTTTTTGTTCTTGTGTGAATCCAGAAAGAAAGATCAAGATTGAAGAAAGTTGAGGATTGAAGAATTGATGATCATTTTTGTGATCCTGAATGGAGGAAGATGATTCCGATTCGTCGATTACCGTGAGAGAGTTTGACGTTATGGTGGTTATGGAGAAGATGAATTGAAGTGTGAATTTTGAAGATTGTTGAATTCAGGATCGAGAGAGAGAGAGAGAGTTTTTTCAAGAAGTTTGTTACCAGGTGAAGATGGGAATCCGAGAGAGAGGTTCTGAACCCCTGTTACGATTCGGTTATCTCCTTTTTGTTATTTTTTCGGTGATATGAGTTAGTGCTAGCCTTAAAAACTTTTGGATGCATCCTAGGATTGGATTTGAATGCAGCAGGTCGATTTATTGTTTGTTGAAATTTTTAGATGGAAGCCGGCCCCTGGATTGAAGGATTTAGGCACCGATTTATGACTTTCTTGTTGTAATCTCTTTCCACTATTTTTTTGTATTTGACTTGGGCTTCTGAATTTCTGAATTGTAATGGGCTTTTGTATGGACAAAGATGAATCTTTGTAGAGAAACTTTGAATGATAGGCTAACTTGAAATCAAGTTGAATGATGTTGAACTTGAAGCTTGACTTTGGATTATTTTGTAGTGTATGGACTTTTGAATATTTTTTTTGTAATGAATGAATGATGAATATGGTTGAATGATGTTGAATCTTGTATATCAAAATACATATGAATGAAACTTCCAACTCGAACCAATTCTTTGCCAAATGCTTAAGAACGAACTGATTAGTCTTGAACACAAAACTAAATTCATGTTATTAAGCAGTCTCTTGAATCGACACAACTTTATACCCCATACTTGCACAAGAATGTGAATTAGAACCTTGTACGCCATCTTAAATCCAAGTCAACTTATATTGCAAGCAACGAGTAACAATGATGAGAACAAAAACTTCTTTGATCACAATGAATCTACAAATTCATCTCTCATGTCATGACTCGCATTGGTATTTCAATCTGACAGAACAATAAAGCTTTGAGGAGTTCTTGAAGAAGATAAAAATTGAAGCACATAAGAACTCCTCCACATGAAATCCAATGAAGCTCAATTGAATTAACGATTGTAGACAACGTGTATAAGAAACTCTTTATTATTTTTCTTGATTTTTGGCCGACGAAATAAACGTCTACCATAACTTATAGCACAGTGAAGAGGGCAAATTTTGGGGTGCAACAGCTGCCCCTATTCAAACTTCTTGAACCTGAAGAGCGAGAAACGAAAGTTTCGAACCGTTGAGGTGGAAGGAGATTGAATACCAGAATGAACTCGAAAATTTGCGCTCTTGATCAATAGAAGATTCCGTCTTGTAACAAGAAGGAATGTACCACCCCGCAAGCAGGGAGAAAAAACTTCAATTAATCTGGATAATAAATATGCTCCAACTTGTGATAAGAAGGAACAGGCACCCACAGGCAGGGGAAACACTTCAAATGATCTGGGCATCAAGAGAAGGAACATCTCGACTGATCTGGGTATCAGACGTAGCAGATATCTCCGAACTTGCATCGGGATAGATGTCTTAAGTCGATCTGGGAATCGAAGGAGATACATCGGTTGATCTGGACATCAACGGGTAATAGGTATCTCTGATCTGGGAATCATGATCTGGGAATCAGGGCAGACATCTCTTCTGATGCAATTAAATCATCAGGTAGATATTCCAACTAATCTGGGAATTAGCGGCTAGCTCCTTCGTAAGACCACGGGGATCCGGAGGCGGTTCCTTCAACTGAACTGGTAATCAGGATAGGAACAATATCTCTTCCGAACTGTGTACGCCGGGGAAAGAATGCCTTTAAACTGATCTGGACATGATGCCAGAAAATAAGTAGGACAATCTTCATCTGAAAGACAAAGTCGATCAGGCAGACATCTCCATCTGATCTTATGATATCAGTGGCTTGCTCCTTCGTAAGATCTTGGGAGATCCGGAGGCGGTTCCTTCAACTAATGTGAATCTGAATATTAGGATAGGAACAGATATCTCTTCCGAACTGTGTACGCCGGGTAAAGAAAACGTCCTCAACTGATAGTAAGGTATCAGGACTGGGCAAACGAGTTTCTTCTTCTGAACGAACTAAATCGTCAGGGAGTAGATATTTCCAACTGATCTGATGTATCAGAGGGCTTGCTCCTTCGGAAGATCTATAGAGATTCGGAGGCGGTTCCTTCAACTAATCTGAATATCAGGATAGGAACAAATATCTTCCACCGATCTGGGGGCATCGGGAATAGGAATGTCTTTGAACTGATCTGAACGGCCAGAAAATAAGTAGAACAATCCTCTTCTGAATAAAAACATCAGGATAAGCGCCTGTAATGACTAGGCGAATATTGCTCTCTAGGGAGCATTTGAATCTGGGTAACTTTCCTGCAGAAAGAAACAGATATGATATGATTTATGCATGATGCATGTATGAATGTGTATGGAATAACGTTTCCGAGGAGGAAGACGCTACACGCTTAAAGAATGCAATGCGAATGATGCATGATTCGAACGTTGCTTGGGGAGACAACGGATGAGCACTGAATTGCTTAAGCAGTCCTAGAGAGAGCATAGAACTCTGCGGGGAGGACAAGATACGTGACCAGAAGTCACAAACCGTGAGCTGGCAAAGATGGATCAGAAATCTGCTGGAGACGATCAAATCTGGATGCGAGCTCTATTTGGGGAATAAATCCTACTTGGAGATAAGGAAATCCTGATTGATTGCTTGGGGAATACCCTAGCCACTTCACTGGAGAAGCAAAGTCTCGACACTCTGGGATATGGAGATAAGGCAAGTCATGGAAACAACTCTGATGGGGAGCGACCAACTTGCTTGTGTAGAACGCATTCCGCTGGGGAAGTCCTTGACGAGAACAGATCCTGCTGAGGATGCATGTGAAACTCTGCTGAGGAGAGACTCGGTGGAGAAGATGTATACTTCTGCATAACGATCCACTAAGGAGATAAGAAATCCATTGGGGATAAGGAACTTGGCATAAGAACCTCTTGTTAAGACAACTCCACTGGGGAATGAGATGATTCTCTTGGGGAAAACAGGTCAATCTGTTGGGGAGAGAAACGCTCTACTGGGGAAATGAGGAATTCAGGCAAGGAACCTCATTAAGCTTGTTGGGAAATCAGATACCATTCAATCATGATTCTGCTGGGGAGAAGACTTTCCACCAGGGAATAGGGCTTCTGAAGCACGAAGATTGCATTGAGACGTGCTTTGCTGAGGAGATGAGAATCTTGGAACAAAGAAAATCTCATTTGAATGTACTCAGCTAGGGAATGAGGATATCTCACTTGGCTAGATCCGCCAACGCGCTGACACGGTGTGCTCAAAATATGTACCTGCGAGATAAGCAGATGATACATAGCATGACATCTTTCACAGGATCTCCTCACATGGAAGAGGATAGTGATGCTCGCCCACAATATGCAAATGCGAGAGCAAACAGATTATCAGACATCTGAGCCTTGAAGCTTTCCAAACATGTATTAGATTCGAAGAGTTGATAGGAAAACAGTGATTCGAACACCAAACCAGTATCGGCCGGAGCATCAAATAGGCATTGGTTCTCCAAGAGAATGCCACCAGGAAGTGGGCTTAAGGGGTCAAGCAAGTGTTGACTTTAAAGGGACCAAACAGGCATTGGCTTTCAAAGAATTTTGCATATTCATATTGATTGTGAGGATGCCAACAAGTAATGGACTTTCAGTCTCTGATGAATGTTGAGGATGGCGATCCTAACTCCCCGAAGGTCTTCGAGTTCATAAGTTGTTTAGCTCACACCTGAACTTTAAATTGAACACCTCCTGATGAGGATACAATGCCATTGTATATTGCTTTGCCCTAGCCTGTAAGGACTTTGAAGAGATTAGTGCTATCATAGCCAACTTGCCACAGTATCATGAACTTTGACACCACGCCCCTGCCTGACCTGTATTGGAGGTAGCTTCGATTGTGCTTGGGTGAATGCCCCTGATTGCTCAGTATTTGAGAGATTCTTCGAATCTTGACCTGATTGCCTCAAATTGATTGAAAACTTACTCGATAGAGTAATCAAATGCTTTTGTGATCCTGAGGGTGATCAGACTTTGAAATATTGCTGCCTCTGCTCAACGGATTTCAGAAGACAACTTGCCCTTTGGGAGGAATAAACTTTTCATTTGAAGTTCATGATAGAAACTTTCTTGATGTTAAGCACTTGTTCATATGCAAAGAATGTTTATTATGAGAAATATAATTCTAATGCAAAGAGTATGTTTGTCTCGAAGTTTAAAGAAAACTTTTTAAGAAAGGATGTCGTAACATCGAGTTTTTTGTTAAAGAAAGATGGTGTGATACCAACTCAAGCGCTTAGCGGATCTCCTAGGAGTCAGCTTACCGTATTCTCGTGTATAGTTTACTTTCGAATTAACCCTGCTTCAATTAGGACTTTTAAGGGTTGTAACGTGGCTAGGTTCACGGTTTTTTTTGGAAAAAAGATTTTTAGGCTCAAATTATTTAGTGCCCACCCCCTTAGTGATGTTCTCCAATCCTAAGTTCAGTTAACTTGATGCAAACATTCATCCTTCAAGAGGAGTTTGAGATGATTGAAGAGTCAATGAGGTCTTCTAGATGTAGCAGTCATTTTGCCTTTCATTTTAGTGTCTGATCACACGACCTCGTTCTTTTGATAAGGATTCTTATTTTGTAATCCTTTTATATATTTTTGCCTTGCTTTCTTTTTTTGTTTCCCTAACTTTTGCCTGGACAAATTCTTTTGAACTTTGATTTGGATGTCCAGCGGGATGCCCTAACTTTTGCCTAAGTCACTTGTTTTCAAGTTGTTGACTTAGCGGACTTTTCTTTTTCTTTTTTTCTTCATTCTTTTTTTTCTTTGAACAAGTCGTGTGATCCTGAATCTCAGATTTGTTGGAAGTGATTGTGAGTGCCTGAGTCATTGATTGATGAAGAATTACCATTGTGGTATCATCATATTTTGACCTCCTGATGTGAGGGATAAACCATTGCGGTTTTTCTTTCGATCTCGACCTCCTGATGTGAGGGATAAATTTGATGTCTCGACCTCCTGAGGTGAGGGATAATCATTGTGGATTTGAATTTCCTCAATCTTTTGAAGGATAGCCATTGTCGTATCCTAAGATGTGTGCTCCTGATGAATTTTGAATGCTCGATCAGGTTAACTGAACACTACCCTCCCCTGGGTTAAATGTGAGGGTTTTTCCATATAGAAAAGAAACTCCAACTTCAAGGCTCAAAGGGGTTAACGAGGGTCTATCTCCCTTATATCTCCAGTGTTTGGGAATTTGAAACAATGCCTGTGCATCATCAACAGCGTTCTACTCAAAAGCATACCATTCGAGGTTCTTGGTATTATGTTCATCATTCTCCCTACGGAGTTATCATGCTTTGTTAACAAGAGTTGAGTATCACAACAAGCATATAAAAAACATATAAGAGCAAAAGCGAATGGATTTTTTTTCAAGACAAACATATCCAATGCATTATGATTACAGTTCAAAAACAAACAAGTTTTACATACAAATAGTATTGCAGAAAACAAGGAAGCTTAAACATGAACATGCATGATGATTTAAGAATTGCTAATGTTGAGGAGATTCTCTCCGTATGGACTTATTGCTTCCGAAGATCCGTTGCGTCAAAGGAGAACTTCAATTCTAGCCTTCAGGGGCAAATGTGATAGCCTTTGAGTAAATCAGGTCTTGTACCTTGTCTCTGAATGACTGACAGCCTTCAATCAGATAACCAAGTGCCCCAACATGGAAAACACACCAAGCACTACGTCAGAACACTTTAGACCACTTCCTGGAAGAAGATTTCGGCAAAGTCATACAGAAGTTGCAAGTGCTCAGCTTTTAGGGATTTGAGTTGTGCCAGTAGTGCACAAACCCAAGATACAAGGTGTCTTGCTTATCCCTCGGTCGGGAGCCCCAAATATAGCGACTGGAGTTTATGAATGCTTTAGGGATTTGAGCTGCCAATGATGCGAGCTCAAGAACACGGAGTCTTGCTTATCCCTCGGTCGAGAGCCCTAAATATAGCTGCTGAAACAAAAAACACCATCATGGATGGAGGAAACTTACATTATTATCAGCGAACAACAATAACCTCTGACGTTTGGCCGTCAAAGTCCTGACTTGGAACACACAACAATTGTTGAAAAGGAAGCCTCTGGAAGTATCAATTGCAAGTGATTCTCATGATTTACTTCCTCGAGGAAGAACAAACATTCTTCTTGCAGCAGATGAAATGGGATTGACTGGTAGAAATCATTATGAATAAACTCAAACATCTCTGCATCGAGCAAGTTCTGGACTTTTTGTACTTCAACACCTTGTAAGGCTTGACATTACGATCAGGTGCCCTCAGAATGGGAAAAACCGAGTATTATCATCGAAATCAGGAAAGCTATCTGTGGTGAAAAACATCCAAAGAACGGATCTTAACCAACTAAAATTCCATTAAATAGGGAAGCAACTGAACACCAGGCATTGGGATTACATCAACTTGCTTCTCACATTCTTTTTCGTCTCCGTTGACAAGAAAAGGCTACTGAAAAGGAAACTCCGGGAAGAGGTGACCCAGGATATGGAGCAGAACCTTGAGAATGAGAGGTGTGTCCTTGAGGATCACTCTTGATTACTGTCTGGCAGAAGATTTTGATGAAGTCACACGGAATTTGTAATGCTTTAGGGATTCGAGCAATGCAAATGGTGCAATGCTCAAGATAGACAATGTCTTGCTTATCCCTCGTTCAGGAGCCCCAAGCAACTTCAAATACTTGCAGATCATAACATCACGACCAGGTGCCCCAGAATAGAACTCACACCTAGTGTCATCGTCATCAAGCATAGAATCTGTAGACATCCACACAGTATGGAGCTTAACCAGTTGCAAATAAAGCAAGCATGGAAGCAAATGAGCATAAGAAATGAGAATCAGATAGGTTTGTCTTTCGGTCCTCTTTTGTTTTTACTAAAAGCATACCGCTAGAATCCACGAGACAAAGGAGATTAGCCGCTGAAAAGGAGCCTTTTGAAAACCGTAAGGTTGTGGTAGAGATCCACGAAGTGCTCCCTGAGTTTTTTCTTCTCCACAAAGTTGTTCCATGACTAATCTTTGAACACACAGTAAGAACAAGTCAAGCCTTTGAGTCTGGTGAGAGTACCAAGTCTGAATAAGAGATCCTCAATCTTGAACACCTGTTATGCATGAGATGTATGAGATGCATGATATGCGTGCAATGCCATGTTCTTTCGATTTCCAAGGAATCCTCGTGTTATAATTTTTTTAGAAAGCAAGAGATGGAAAAGCTCAGCACGAGGCTTAAAGATATGATTCCTTGGAAATGAAAGGAACATGTATGCTAGTTATTTTTTGTACATCATTTTATTGGAAAGTAAATTTGCAATGATGCAAAATGGTGGGAACCATAATATTGGATATATCTGATGATGCCGAGAAATCACACGGCACAGGTTCAAAGTTTCGGCGCAGCTTCAGACCACCACACAAACCACAAGTCACCGACGGATCAAGTTACCATCGGAACCAGAACATATAGTCACCAACACACTAGAATAGAACATAGATTACCACTCGAACAAGAACCATAGTACCCCATGAACAGGAACCAATAGTATACTCGAACAAGATCAACAGTAACCCACGAACAGGAACCATGGTAACAACCCTCGAACGAGAACAGCGGTAACCCACGAACGAGAACAGCGGTAACCCACGAACGAGGATAGCGGTAACCCACGAACGAGAACAGCGGTAACCCACGAACGAGAACCAAAGTCACCATCAATGTACCTGTTAAGCAATGATTGATTCCCGCCCCACTCACGGGTAAATCTAGGTCAGGGTAGGTCAAAAAGCCAACAGAGGATCGAATGTAGGCGTTATCATACGATATTGCCTCATTCCACCAAGCTCTGCCCGTGGATACGTGATCGGATCAATCAGGCATACGCCTTCTGTCTGTCACGGCCACTCTATTCCTAGTTCCTATGGTCTCACTCATGACCTGGGTATTGGGCCTTTTACCTCTTGAAACACCCACCCACAGATAGAAATCCAGACAGTCCAGAATATGATGCAGAAAGGTAAAAGCGCACATAGAATGCAATGCAAAACAGGTAAATATGCAAAGCAGTAAAACACCCAAAGATAAACACACAAGCGCTAGGATCGACTCGCTAAGTCCGGACCCGCAATAGGTCGAGACGTCCCCAGCAGAGTCGCCAGCTGTCGCTACCGCGAAAATTAACAGAGTCGCCACTAACATATTTATCCTGAAAAGGAATGGAATGCCAGCAAACCACAAACCAAAACAACGGTCTCACGACCAGAGAAAAAGGGTAAGGGAGTCGGTTACGCGAGGGGAAGGTGTTAGCACCCCACGCGCCCATCGTACTCGATGGTATCCACGCCTGTGTCTAAAACTATGGGTGTGTAAGTAAACTACGCTAATCTGGACTAAGATGAATGCAGAATGTAGGGAAAAGAAAGGATTGTGCTCGCGCGGGCCCTACCCCGCTGCCTACGTATCTGTTTTGCAGAATCAGAGCTACCGTAGCTCGACTAACTAAATTTTGTTTGTTTTGTGTTTTTTAGGTGAACAAGTTACATTCACACTCCGCTGCTCGACCTTTGGAGACTTATGCCTGGGAATGGAGCGGAAATAACAAGCTCTTAAGAAAAGAAAATCAAAGAGTGTGGTTTGTGTTTTAAAGAATGCATGAGGAAAACCTAAGCTAAGGGGGAAAGCTTGCTACCTAATGTTATCATACAAAGGGTACATGTCTAAGCTAAGCTATCAACCTACGAGATAAAGGGGAAGCATACAATGAGCACACAAACGAGCATCCGCTCGTAAAGCAAACAAACCAACGGCACTGGCCGAATGGTAGAAAAGCGGTCCCGCCATAGCCAAGGGGAGCAGCTCAACCAAAGTCAACCAAGCATCAGACCTCGTGAAAATGATCGGGCCATAGACAAGAGGGCGGACCCCTCTCAGCAACCAAGCCGTCACGGATCGTAAAGGAAAACGGTGCGTGCGTACACCGAGCATCAACATCGAGCGACGCGAGCTATAGGAAAAGCAGGGGTCCGGCTACATGAACCCTTTTCCTGACATACTCGATAACAAGATATTGTGCAGGTTCAGAAGCGAGCCACGCGTAGCGTGCGCATACTGAACAGACTCGATGAGACTGGGCAGGGGTTGATTGCTAACCCTTTCCGCGTGCCTTCCATGAGGACTTAACGGAGTGCCATATAGGACTTATTACACCGTGACTCCCTGCCGCAAAGCACAAATGTAAACACACCAACAAAAACAGAGCCTCTTTCGAGGGCTTGGCCAGATGCATGTCTTTGTCCTACTTCTCATGTTAAAGGATGATGCGAGAAAGCGGTAAAAGGGACCAGGAGACAATACCGAGCGGATAGCAAATCCGCAATGAGCTAGCAAGCGTAAGCAGAGAAGAAACTTCACGTAATCTAACATCCATCAAATCCAGGAGTCCAGCATAAGCATCAAAGCGATGCGGTGTGAAAATAAATCACAACCGCTATGTGGTGCGTATCAAACACAACCACACAAGCAACCTGCAAGAGAAACACAAGCCAGACGATACAGGAATATACATCTCAATGAATGAGAGATCAGGTGAATCGCATCGGTAATAAGTTCGTGTCCCTCAAATAAAGTAGAACACAACACAAGTCAAGTCGCACCGGAAGCGAGTTCGTGTCCCACAAATAAAGTGGAACACGAAGCAATCGAAGGCCCTCTCGAAGTACCTCGCACATCTCAACAACCAAATCAGTAATAACAAGGAAGCATGCACCGACCATAGAAAATAAGAGAAATTAAATTCTAAGTAAATCCTAAACAAAAGTCTAACAAGATTAAATTGTTTTTTATGGCATTTTTATCTAAGAATAAGAACAAAACTTTGTACAAAATATTAAAATTCTAACAAGAAAATAATACATGTTTTTTTTTTTATTATATCTTATCATGCAAAAATTAACAACAAAATATTCGATTTTTTTATGTTTTTATTACACTAAAGATAATACAAAATAAACTAGGTAAAACAATTACAATCTAATGTAAATTTTATGTACACAGGGGGTGAAAAGCTGAAAACAGGTGTGCAGCTTAAGGAAAGGCGCAAGCCTATATGGGAGGCTCAGGGTGACATTTTTGTTATTGAGTTCAGCACAAAAAAAACGGTGTGATTGGGCTATGGGGGGTGAGAATCGCAATGGTGTTTAGAAGCCCAATTGTGTGGTTCAGATCAACATTGATGTTTCAGATTTGTGTTAACCCACTCCACTCATCTTAATCCTAATTAAACGAATTTCTCTTAGTTAATGTCAATTAATCACTACATGATTCCATTTACTGCAATTAACTTCAATTAAAACAAGAAAATTAATGAACAAAGGGGATTAGGGTAAGAAATTGTGACCCTTGGAGTTTACGTGAAAGACTCTCTCCCTCTCTTCCTCAACGAATCGGCGCGGCGGTGTGGCAGAGATCCTTCTCCGGCGAGATTCACTCATCCACACTTTAAACAACACAAATTCCTGCCTTTGAGCTCTCGTTTTCTCCGTCCTCGATTTGGTCTTTCATCTCTCCATCTTCGTTTATGCGTTTTTGTTCTATGATGAAGAAGATGTCCAAGCCGTGATGAGGATGATGAAGGTGCTTTGATCGAAGCTTGTTGAAGAGCGAATCCCGATGTTGAAGACTCTTAGTGAAGGTAGTTGGTGATGTCGTTTTTGATTCGGTAATGGAGGTGTAGCGATGAGGATGAAGGTTCTGAAACGTTTCACTGCTCTCGTTGTTGTCTTGCAGGTGCAGAGTCGTATTGATGATGAAGAGTTGTTGTTGACACAGTTGAAGATGATGTACCGATGCATCGATGAAGATTATTGAGATATCAGGCTGATGATTAAAAAGTGATGAAGATTCAAGATGATGATTGAAGCGTTGAGAGATGAATTCGATGGTGAGTTGAAGATAGTTTTTCTGTGATTGAGTTTCTAGTGATTGATTGGAGTGTGGAGATTCAAGATTTCTTCTGAGTTTCTTTGGTGATTTTCTGCAGGTTATGGAGATTCGTTGAAGAAACTGAATTGTGAAGTGAGAAAGACGAAGGCGATGCGATTCAGCGGTGAATTGAAGAGAGATTATGATTGGAGAAGATCGATGGTCAAAGCTTGGAGGAGATCGATGATTGAAGAGAGTTTGTTACGGATTCCGTTAGAGTTTGTTACGTTTCTCTTCTGAAATTTTGTTACCGATATCGTTCCCTCCTTTTTCCATTCTATTATATGAGTTCCCTCATTCTCTTTTTTCTGTTCAGCTTTTTTTGTTCTTGTGTGAATCCAGAAAGAAAGATCAAGATTGAAGAAAGTTGAGGATTGAAGAATTGATGATCATTTTTGTGATCCTGAATGGAGGAAGATGATTCCGATTCGTCGATTACCGTGAGAGAGTTTGACGTTATGGTGGTTATGGAGAAGATGAATTGAAGTGTGAATTCTGAAGATTGTTGAATTCAGGATCGAGAGAGAGAGAGAGTTTTTTCAAGAAGTTTGTTACCAGGTGAAGATGGGAATCCGAGAGAGAGGTTCTGAACCCCTGTTACGATTCGGTTATCTCCTTTTTGTTATTTTTTCGGTGATATGAGTTAGTGCTAGCCTTAAAAACTTTTGGATGCATCCTGGGATTGGATTTGAATGCAGCAGGTCGATTTATTGTTTGTTGAAATTTTTAGATGGAAGCCGGCCCCTGGATTGAAGGATTTAGGCACCGATTTATGACTTTCTTGTTGTAATCTCTTTCCACTATTTTTTTGTATTTGACTTGGGCTTCTGAATTTCTGAATTGTAATGGGCTTTTGTATGGACAAAGATGAATCTTTGTAGAGAAACTTTGAATGATAGGCTAACTTGAAATCAAGTTGAATGATGTTGAACTTGAAGCTTGACTTTGGATTATTTTGTAGTGTATGGACTTTTGAGTATTTTTTTTGTAATGAATGAATGATGAATATGGTTGAATGATGTTGAATCTTGTATATCAAAATACATATGAATGAAACTTCCAACTCGAACCAATTCTTTGCCAAATGCTTAAGAACGAACCGATTAGTCTTGAACACAAAACTAAATTCATGTTATTAAGCAGTCTCTTGAATTGACACAACTTTATACCCCATACTTGCACAAGAATGTGAATTAGAACCTTGTACGCCATCTTAAATCCAAGTCAACTTATATTGCAAGCAACGAGTAACAATGATGAGAACAAAAACTTCTTTGATCACAATGAATCTACAAATTCATCTCTCATGTCATGACTCGCATTGGTATTTCAATCTGACAGAACAATAAAGCTTTGAGGAGTTCTTGAAGAAGATAAAAATTGAAGCACATAAGAACTCCTCCACATGAAATCCAATGAAGCTCAATTGAATTAACGATTGTAGACAACGTGTATAAGAAACTCTTTATTATTTTTCTTGATTTTTGGCCGACGAAATAAACGTCTACCATAACTTATAGCACAGTGAAGAGGGAAAATTTTGGGGTGCAACAATGAGGTAGTATCTTCCTTACATAGGACCTCAGATGTAGTTTTGGGCAAGAAACTCCATCATACTTTGCAAAGACAGGAACTTTGAACTTTGGAGGAATAACAATATCTGAGACGAGTCCAAGATCTTTGAAGTCTAAACCAGGTATTTTTTGTATCTCCATAGCTTTCATGCGTTCTTCCAACTGCTGGTATTTGTCATCATCCTCCTCGTCTTCAGGATGATAATCTTCTTCGTTAGAAGAGAGGGAGGGTTTGGCAGAACCCTGGTTGCTGTGGTTGTCTTCTCGATCACGTTCACCGACTATTTCAGGGATCGGTGCCTTTTTGGACCTTTTGACTGGGATTTTGACCTTTCTAGCCAGGTGACTTAAACCTACAGATCCTTTTGGCTTCTTTTTCTTCTTGATTATCAGGGCTTTCAGTTCCTGTTGCCCCTTTGCTAGCTCCAGAATTGCTATCTGAACTTGTGCGTTCTGTGCTTCGAGATTCTTGACACTTGTTTCGGAATCCATCTCTTCTAACTGAAATAAATAGCGAGGAGATGAGAAACCCATCATGTGAACCTGTTATGCAATGTTTATGAATGAAATTCATATGCAATGTTTTCGAGGATCTTAGAATTTAGATTTGTTTAAAACAAAAGAGAAACAAACATTTATTAGTCAATCAATTTATTTCTTTTTCTTTTTTCTATTTTTTTTTCTTTTTTTTTATTTGCCTCCTTCGGGCTTACAAGATAAAATAAAGAAAATAAAGGATTCCTCAAGCCTCCCATGGACGCTTTCTCTTTGTACCCAGGAATGTGTTGATCTGCTGTTCTTCCTGGAGTTGTCTGGTGATCTCCAACACTTTCCTCTCATAGTCTTGACAGTGTGCTTTGAAGGTGTCTCTTTCTTCTCTTAGTTGAACCCAAAATTTCTGCAGCTCTTCCAGGTCAGTCGGCATGTCCGGATGTAGAACTACTCGAGGTTCGTCCCCTTCGACTTCTGGCTCAATAGTCACAGGTAGAATAGCAGGATATGGCATGATGAGCTTCTGAGCACGAGCCCTCACCCATTTGAGGTAAGGCTCCATGGGAATAGAGTTCCATTGTCCTAAAGTCTTGCTTTCTATTTTGTAGACACTGCCCCAAGCATGTATAAACCTTCGTCGATATCTTTGGGAATCATCTTCGTAGTCAAACACAATGCCACGGATAATCATGTTATGAGGATCGTTTCTGCGTGCATATCCAAATTGGCGCAAAGCTAAAGAGGGGTTGTAAGTGATGCCTCCCTTGATGCCAAGGAGTGGCACATTAGGGTACTATCCATAATGGTCAATGATAGTGATGTCTCTTTGAAAGAAGTTGTTCCACCGGATATCTGAATGAGATAAAGACATAATCCTGCGAGACCATTGCATCCTTTGTTCATTTCTCAACACTGATCGGGGAAGGTGTAATGTAAACCATCTAGCTAGTAGTGGTACACAACACATAAGAGTTCCTCGTTTCTTCATGGTACGAGTGTGTAAAGAATGTAGTATGTCTCCCAGCAAGGTAGGTACCGGGTTGCGGGTTAGGAAAATGTTGATAATGTGCACACTTATGAACTGGTCGGGATTAGGGAATAAAACCAACCCATAAATCAAAAGAGCCACAACTTCTTCAAAAGCTAGGTAACTTCTGTTTTTTAGTAGTAATCGAGCCTTTTCCATTAAGAACTTAGCAAGCAAACCCTTGACTCCACTCTTTGTTTCCCAATTGGACTCGATTTCTGACTTTCGCAAATGTAAGGCAGCAGCAATGATTTCAGGTTTTGGAATCTTTTCTAAACCAGTGAAAGGTAATTGATCTCGAACAGGTAACCCAATTAGTTCAGAAAACTCTTCCAAAGTGGGTACTAACTGGTAATCAGGAAATGTAAAACAATGATGTTCGGGATCAAAGAACTGGAAAAGGACCCATATCATGTCTTCTTCAAATTTTGAGGTAACCAAATGGAGTAGGTGACCGTGCTTTTCGGTGAATTGGGCATTTCTGGGAAATTCTGATCTTAAGTCCTTAAGTTCAGATGGTACTGTTGAAATGTTGATCCGGACATAATCTCTGGTAGCGGGAGCCATTACCTGTAACAATAGAACAAAGGTAAACTCTTTGATCCTTGAAATGATTAGTGAGAAAATGATATGTTTATGATGTTTATGATGCTTATGATGTCATGATGTCAAACATGTGGCACACACAAACAAATCAAACAATAGCCTTAGGTTTAAAGGCTTGCATGAGGTTGATAGGTGATACCCTCCCCACTGAAGTTGAGTTGGTTAAAACCTGTCCTAGAATAGTATTCGGGTTCTATGATCCTAGGAGACAACATCTCAATACGGCGCTCGGACGGCCGATCAAAATATTCCTCGAGGATAACTAACTTCGATCAATTTCAAAGCCAGTCACTTAATAGGCCACAAGTCAAGTTCAACTAAAGGTTCTAAGACAAATTAGTGTTTAATGACATTTCGGAAGCCTAACATACTCCTTGATCGTTTTCAAGGGATATCAGTACAGACCAAAGTGTCGCACTAACGGTGACTACCAGATCAACCGTATCGGTACATGCCGTACAGTTTCCTTGGTCTATTGTCACATACTTAAGGTATCTCGAGATTCGGGTTAGAATCTTTCACACAAGTAAATACCCAAACAAACCTTTGAAAAATATAACAATCAAGACAAGCAATTGAAAACATCGAAGTGATCTAAACTCTAAGGTAACCCCTTTTGAAAACATTTTGTTTTTTGAAGTTCCCCAGCAGAGTCGCCAGTTCTGTCGCCCTCGGTTTTTTCTATCTCCCGTGAGAGATACGAACTGACTCTTCTTTTGCTTTTGAGTTTTGAAAATCAGAGAGTCGCCACCGACTTTTATTTTATCCAATTAAGGAAAGGTTTATAAAAGAAACAGAAAAAAGACCTTTAAGAGATTTTGGGTAAGGGGGTAGGTTATACAAAGGGAAGGTATTAGCACCCCTTTGTATCCATGGTTATCCATGGGCTCTTAATTGCTTAGCTCACTTGTTTGAATCATTTGTCTTGCCTTGAAATGCTTGTATGTGGTTTTAAAATTCATTTTGTAAATTGACTTTGTAATGATCCTTGTGCGGATGTATACAAAGTGTTTATCTTTCGAAAGATGTTTTTGAAAAAGAGCTTTAACTTCGTAATGATCCTTGTTTGGATATATACCAAGTGTTGTCTTTTTTTTGAAAGTTTTATTTAGAAAAACAATGATATATGAGACATTTTGTTGTTTTGATTTGAGTAAGAAATTAGGAGATTTACCCTAAGTTTATAAGGTCCTTTCCTATTTCTTTTAGAAAATTCTCTTTTAACCGGATGTAAACAAATTGAATTTGTATTTGGAACAGTAGAATTTGATTTTGAAAAGAGTAACAGAGGGGTTACCCTAAGAGGTGCAAGTGTGATTGTGTTTTGATTCAGATATTTTTGTCTTTGAAGTTAGTGACCTAACGCTTCAGTTATTATCTTTGACATACACTATTACATCGATTGTGCGGGAAATGTAAACTACGCTATTTACATAATTTTGACAACCTATACACTTTATCTAGGAATTTAAATTGCAATAAGATAAAAGAAATATTTTTGGATTTTTTGTATGGTTGATTTTAATTAAAATTAATGCATAATTAATTTAATTAAAATGAGAAAAGGTGGAAATAAAATTTAAACCTAAAAATTAAGTCTAAAATATGTTCATATTGCTTATAAATTAATTTTAAAGTAAAACTAATTTTTTTGGATTTTTTGAAGATGTTTTTTGAAATTATTAAGTTAATTAACATATAATTATGCAAATAATTATACAAATAATTAAAACTAAAAGAGAAAAACATTCTAAATATGTACAAAATTAGTCTATAATATATAAACCTAATTTAATAAAAAGAACAAATTTTTTCTGATTTTTTGATTGGTTGAAATAATTAAAAAGCAAATATATAAATATATACTAATTAATTAAACAAAATATTTTAATTATTAAGAAAAATAAAATATTTTTGTGTAAAAAATTAATAGATTATTTTATAAACCTAAAAATGTTTTTATTATATTTTTTTATTTTTAAAACTATTTTAAATTAATTTTGCAAAGAAAACTAAATAAAATAAAAAATATATAATAATATGATCAAGTGTGGTGGATGGTAGAGTCTATGGTATGGACTGGCAGGTCATAAGCGTTAGATGATGGAATTAATGAGATCAGATGGCCTGGAAGCGAAGGTGCATGGCACGTGTATCACCTGCGAAGCACTGAATCACAAATCAATTTAAAAAAACACGCGCGCGCTCTGGCCAATAGGGATAGGCCACGTCTTCGTCTTCAACCTCTCGCCACCACTTTTAACAGCGTTTTCTTAAAAAAAGCGCTGTAATAAGTGATTCTCAAACCTGCAAAATAGCAAATAGGGGTAAACTCATGCAAAAAATTTTCGCGACCTATGTAATCAACTAGCCTTGATCCACAGAGTTCAATTATGCCATTGGTTTTGTCTAATTTTGCCTCTAGCGAAAAATCCTAAATTTTAGCTTAAGAACCCTAAAATGGTATATTCTACAAACGGCCATTAAAACTCAATTAGAGCTCCAGAAACGACCAGAGCACCCATCTAAACACAAATATATGTCTACATCTTGTTAAACATGCATGAATGATCAGATACGAGTTGATTTTTGTTTGAACAAACCGTGGCTTGTGTAGCTCGATTTGTGAGGTTTTGATGCTTAGAATTTGTTTGGATAGGTTCAATGAAGTTCAGAGATGATGTTTGAATACTTGGTTTGGATTGAAACTAGCTGAAATTTAAAATTCGAATTCTAAATTTTCTTCAAAATTACAAGTTGTTACAAGAGTGGTATATGCATAGTATTGGTTCTGAACTTGTGTGTCTATGTTACTGAAGTGTCCTACTTCATTTATAAGCAATGAAGTGCTTCAAAACTAAGCTAAGAAGCATTGATGATCTTTGTAGAACTTTTGAATTCTTTAATATAAAGAAGTTTGAATTCTTGACCATGGCTTGATTTTTCTTCAACCTCTTGCCCTAGGCCTGCTTTGTACCTCTCTTGCTGCAGAGTTGAATCATTCTTGGTGGCCTTAGCTTAAGAATCAAGCATTGCACCATTATCCTTCACCATTTCTTTTTCAATTTAACTTTAAATGTAATAAAATTAAACCAAAAAAGAAATAAAAATGCTATGGGCCTTAGGTTGATCGTGGGAGTCCCTTAACATTGTTAGAAGCATGTTTGGATCATGAAAACTTGGCCCCTTTTGGAAAAAAAACACTTTTGATCAATGTTGGTTTCATGCATTTTCCCAAAATATAGCCAACTTCAACAAGGCATAAATCCCTCAATTTTTATCATATGAAGGAGTTCTTGTACTTTTTAGAAACCTCAAGATGTCCTCTACAAGATACTTTGGAAACTTTTTTCATTTGGAGAAGTTATCTTGATGTTATGGCCTTTGACAAAAAACCACTTTTTGTTGACTTTGAAAATGACCTGTAATGTCTGAGCTCATATTTTTCAAATGGTGAATCCAATGACCATGGGATCAATTGCATTTGAAAGATAATTGAATTTCCTTCAAAACAAGCTTTGGTTGGAATTTTTTGAATGAATGAGGAGAGAGTTATGGTCAGTCAAAGTTTAGTTGACTCTTTAGGAGAAAACCCTAATTTTGAAACTTAGGGTTTTGTTGATTTTTGATCTTTCCTTGATGAATTATGATCAACCAATGATCAAATGATGAATCTTTTGACAAAATATGGATGTTGACAAAAAATTTCATTTTTGACTGTCTGTTGACTTTTTTTTGGTCAAACTGGTCGTCTGTTGACTGTTTGAGCTGCTGACTGTGCGTCTGAGCGAATTGAAGTTTGAAAATTTGTATGGTGGTACTTTGAGATATATGGAGGTCCATGAAATCCATTTGAGGTCTCAAAAAACTTGTTCTCCTGAAAAAAACAAAAAACCCTAGTTAGGGACTGTTTGTGTAGGAGACAGTTAAGCGTACCTGATTTTTGTGCAGTGCTGAGTCTCTGCTAATCATGTAATGTTCAGAAGACTTCTAGAACAAAAATCTTGGAATTTTGAAATGCAAAAAGATTGATTTGATTGATGGTACAAAACACGAAGAATTGCACTGTCAGCGGGTTTGACTGTCAACTGGCTGTCCGGGCATTAACGTAACAGTTAAAGTGAAAATTCAACAGTTAAAGTTAATTTTTTCTTTTTGTTTTTTGTTGTGTTAATGGTGAAAATTTATTTACATGAGTTGTTAGAAAAACACAGACATAATAAATAAATAAAATATACTGTACGCGAACAAAATTACCGATAATAACCTTGAAAAATATTTAAGGCACAGAAAAATAAATATTTAACTGGCCGAAAACACACAAAATATTATCTGGATAATTAAACTACAGTACGACAAATAGTACGACATTTAATACTAACAGTACAAATATTACATGATATAATGAACAGTACGACAATTAAACGGTACATTATTTGAGAACAAAAGATACGACAAACTTTAAAAATGACGATTAAAAACCCATGCTATGAATAATAACATATAGATGATTGGGAGCGTAAACAACCCATGTCCGCATTTTTCAGGACTATGCAGACAGAAAAAAGACATGATCACCACCAAGACAGTGATGACCATAAGAAAACACGTATCCATCCACTTTGCCATTTTGCCGGGGAAGAAAAGAAAATAAATATGAGGTAGAAATTTGAGAGATGAGTTGAAATTTGATGTGAGTATTTATGGAAAAAATGAGAGGTATTTATAGAGTGAAAAGAAGGATAGAGACGTTGGGGAATGAAGTGATTCCGTACAAAAAAGGAAAATTTGAGTGGTAGTAGGATTTGAAAGAAAGTGTATGGTAGGGTTTGAAAAAGGGAGATGTGTAGAATAAAGTTAGGATTTGATTTTGAAAGAAAGATATTTGAAAAGAAAGGAAAAGATTTTGAAAATAATAGAATATAGTACAAAAATTAGTGAGAAACAAAAAACTAATAATAATTTACTTGTTACCAGTACAGTCTGAATCCCCGGACTCTGCGCCTGCAAAATTTAATTCTGTACCAATTGCGTCAGTACTATTTATCTGCAAATAAATCTCAAATAAACAGCGTGTGTGAAGTGATAAACAGTAATTGGCGTTTGTGTAAGAATAAATTCAACAGCGAGCCAAAATACCGTATAATAAAAATTCTAAAAACCGAGTATTCATAAAATCCGGATATTTATGAAATAAAATCCAAGATTATATGAAACTCCCAATTTTTAGACAGAAGTCTATTGCCTTCTTTCTAAAAAAAGATGCGGGCAAATTTTGGGGTATAACACATGCCCCTTATTGTTTTGGCATCCTTGAGAGATTCTCAAAATCTTGGCTTGATTGCCCCAGATCGACTGGATAAACTGTGTCATGCCCCTTGTATACATAAGAGACATTGCTTCTGAAGTGGTTTTGTCCGTCGGGATAACTTTCAGTCATTAGTTGTACCCTGTGTAAATTCTTCCTGATGCTAACATTCGAAATTATGTAGCAAAATATGTTTAATAATGAATTCATGAGATGCAGTGCGTATGTCTGTCTTGATTTTTTTGTTGTTGAAAGCGTTAAAACAGAAGATGTAAAAAACGTGATGTTTATAAAACGCGATATTTATAAAATGTGATGTCTGTAAAAGGAGATATCAACTCAGCTTCTATGGCAAACCTTAAGGAGTCAGGATACCTTTTTGGGGGCAGTATGCTTTCGAACTAACCATGCTTTAGTTAGGACTTTCAAGGATTGTATCTTGGCTTGGTTCACGATTTAAGAAACAAAGGATAAAGGCTCAAAAGTTTATTTGTACCCTCCCCAATCTTCGTGATGTTCTTCGATCCTATACTCAGTTAATTCGGCGTTTAAGCCTTAGCAAAGCTTGAAGTTGTAACATTGATATTTGATGATGGTTAAAGTATCAGAAGTTTAATTTGGACAGGCAGTCATCCTTTTTTGTAATACTTTCTTTTTGTCGAGGATTTGCGGTGACCTCTTTTGAAATGTTTTCTTTTATTGAGGATTTTTAGCGACCTCCTTTTTGACTTTGTTATCCCTAACTTTTGCCTGAACTGTTTATTTTGAGATTACAGTCAGCAGGATGTTTCAATTTTATATAAGTCTCCTTCGTAGGTTTTGACTCAATAGCTTTTTCCTTTTGATAGATGTTGACTGCTTGACTTAATGATTTCGGGAACCCGTCATTATTTGTATAAAAGCGTAATGGCATGACTGAGTTAACTGAGTAACTACCCTGCCCCAGGTAATGATCAACGGTTTCAAATTGTTCAAGAAAGAAAACTCCTACTCCTTAGGCTCAAAGGGGTTAACGAGGGATTAACATCCATATATCTCCACTGTTTATGAATTGAAACAATGCCTATACATCGTCAGCATAGTCTGTTCAAAAGCATACTGTATGAAGTTGCGGTATCGTTTTCGTCATCCTCCCTTAAAAGGCTTACAGCTTAGCAGGAGTTGAATAAACACAAAACATATGCAAAGTAAATACACAATTTAAAACGAGTGATAGCAAAATAATTTATTCAAGACAAACATATGCAACGCAGTGATGATGATGATTAAAACATATAATGTCTATCATAAGTCGAATGTTTAAACAAACAGGAAAGAAATTGCAAATGAAAGTAAATCTAGTGATCTAAAAGTCCATCTTTCTAGCCATCCACAGTATTAGCAATCTTGTTGTGATTAGGCATGGGAGCAGTGATCACATTAGGAGTTGCAGGAGGGTCGAACTCAATTTCGCCCGCGTCGATCATATCTTGGATCTTGTTCTTCAACGGCCAACAATTCTCTGTGTCATGTCCAGGACTATTAGAATGATATGCGTACCTCGCATTGGGTTTGTAGCTAGGAGCAGAGGTGTTAGGATTCTTAGGAGGATCCCTCAGGGTAACCAAATTTTCCTTTAGTAGATGTTATAAGGCTTGAGCTAGCGACATATTGATCTTTATGAATTGACGCCTGGGTGTGTCTTGTTTGTTTTGACGACCATGTTGAGGCGCCGATGTGGAGATCAGAACTGCCCCAATAGATTGGTCCTGGTTTCTCCTTTTCTGCCCATACACAACATTGGACTCTGACTTCCCATTGAAATGCTTCTTTGTAGCATCTGAGGATGTAGCCACTTGAATCTTACCACTTCGGATGCAACTCTCGACATGTTCCCCAGTCAGTATAAGTTCAGTGAATCCAGATGATGAACTTCCCATCAAATGACTATAGAAAGGACCAGTCAGTGTACTCATGAACATATCTACCAACTCTCGGTCAGCTAAGGGAGGTTGAACTCTTCCAGCCAAATCCCTCCATTTCTGAGCGTACTCTTTAAAACTTTCCTTTGGACCCATAGACATGCTTTGTAGTTGCATGCGAGTCGGTGCAAGGTCAGCATTGTATTGGTATTTCTTATAGAAAGCAATAGCCAAATCTTCCCATGTGTGAATGTTGGTACCCTCTAGTTGATAGTACCACTCGAGTTGGGTCCCAGATAAGCTCTCTTGGAAAAAGTGGATCCATAGCATCTTGTCAGCAGTATGAGGCTGAAATTTCCTTACATAAGACTTTAAGTGCAGTTTCAGACAAGAGACCCTATCGTATTTAGCAAATGTGGGAGTCTTGAACTTCGAAGGGATGACAACTCCAGAGATAAGTCCTAGTTCCTCAAAATCAAGACCAGGTACCTTCTGAATTTCCATGGCTTTCATACGTTTTTCCAACAACTTGTATTTGTCATCAGGATGTTCATCCTCATGGTAATAATCCTCTTCTTCTTTGGAGGGCTTGGCAGAATCATGGTTACTTTTTACATCAGTTTTGATACTAGCATCATCATCTTGTTCTTCGTCGTCACTATCTTCAGAGGCTTCAGCTTCCCTGAGTTGCAAAATCGGTCTAAGCCTTTTCCCCAGAGTATTTTGTCCCCTCTTCTTCTTCTTCTTGGTAAGGATGGTCTTCAGCTCTTCTTGCCCCTTGGACAAATTCAGAATCAAGGCTTGGAACTCAGCATTTTGAGCTTGGAGATCTTTAACTGATTGTTCGAGATTCATGATGTTGAAATAAACAGCGAGGAAGGATAAGAAACCTGTTATGGAAACCTGTTATGCGATGTTATGAATGCAAATGCAATGTTTTCAAGGATCTTTAGGAAATTCAGTTTGCGACATTTAGACATTGAATCAGTCACAGCTTCGTCTGAAGGATCTTGGCTTTTGTCCTTAGGCGTCCTTCTTTGAGAATCAAGCTCACCATATCGAGTGGATCATCGCCTCTGATTCAGGATACTTCTGGATTTGAAGGTACATGTCTAGAGGAAAATAAATCCTCTTGCCCCTTGATAGGTACTGAGTCTCTAAATCGGAAGGTATGTGACCAGAGGAAAATAAATACTCTTGCCCCTTGATAGGAATTCAGTCCTTGATAAGAGCACCTGAAATTGTGCGCCCTAAATTCCTAAGATCCTTGAAAGGGTTAGTTAAATCATGTTATGCTTATGATGTCATGATGTCATGATGTTATGCGAATGCAATGCATTAGGCAAAGCGTAAGATAGTAAGGACGAGTGAGTCCCACAAGAAAAACCTGCAAGAAAACCAAAGGGTTAGTAGCAAGCACAGACAAATCGCACAAGTGTCCTTAGGTTTAAAGGCTTGCATGAAGTTTGTAAGTAAGTACCCTCCCCACTGAAGTTAAGTTGGTTCAACCTGTCCTATATAAAGATCGGGTTCTAGGGAGCTCATATCATTGACCTTTCTCGAAGGCGCTTATCTCAGTTCGGCAATCGAATCACCAACCGAGAAGGTCCTGAAAGTCCAGTCCATATGAGTGTAGCTTCGAGTATCAACCAACTTCAGTCGGAACCAAAGCCAGCCATCTCGCTACTTTCTAATAGGCCAAAGTCAAGTTCAACTAGGGTTCTAGGGGCAAATTAGTGCTTAATGACACCACGCAGTAGCAAAGTGTTTACTCAAGTCGGATCCCAAGGAACACCAGGACAAACCAATGTGCCACACAAACGATGGCCACCATATCAACCACATCAGTATATGGTGTGCAGTCTCCTTGGTCTCATGCCATTTACCTAAGGTACTCAGATTCGGGTTAGGATCTTTCACACAAGTAAACCCAAACAGGCCCACAAATATAAAGCAAACAAATCAAACAATTTTAAAGTGAATCCTAAACTTTAAGGTAACCTCTCTTTTTAATCAAAAGCATCCCCAGCAGAGTCGCCAGTTCTGTAATACGGTGAACTGACTTTTTTGAAATGTTGCGGATAGCAAGAGTCACCATCGACTTTTATTTTATCCAATAAGAAAGGCTAAAAGAACAGAAAAAGACCTTTTAAAGATTTTGAGTTCGGGGGGTAATTTATACAAAGGGAAGGTGTAAGGCACCCTTTGCATCCATGGTTATCCATGGGCTCTTAATTGCTTAGCTCACTTTGTTTTCAAAATGTTTGAATTGTTTTAAAAGTAGTGTGTGAATAGAAATTTGAATAAGAAAAGATTTCGAAGAAGAACTTTAGGTTTTAAATAAGCGTAGTCTTTTTGAATTTTGATTTTGAAGAAGAGTGGAAAGAGTTTTGGATTTGAATTGAGCAAGCAATTAAAATTTACCTACCCTAAGTTTTGAAAGATTGTTCTTTTAGCTTTTCGGGCGAAAGGGTCTATCCATACCATGAGAGGGCAGGGAGTCTTTCAATTGGATGTTGAAGGGTCATCGAAGTTATCGTTCGCCACAAGACTGTCCCTTGCCATAAAGAGGGCAGGTAGTCTAAGGGAAGGATATAATAGTCATTTAATATTTTTAGGCATCATGCGAGGATACCTTAGCAATAGGATAATCATCTTATTTTTTTGAGGCAGCATCGACGAACTAGATGATTTTTATTCTTTAGGGCAACCTTGCTTTAGGTATCCTCGGAATCGAGGGACGTGACTATTTAGTACAATTAGAGGCAATATAATCATTAAGGCAACAGGCAACAAAGGCAACAAGGCAACAAGAGGAATTACCCTAAAGGTGTGTGTGTGTCACAATCACGTGAGTTCAATTATGTTATTTATCTTGTAATTAGTGAGCTATGTTAATTCAAGGCTTGCACTCCCTAAGATTACTAACCACAACAGAGAGGTAAAACAGTTTAATAGTCCTACACTATTACAATAAACACCTGCGGGGACGGGGATTACAATAAAAACCTGTAGGGGAATGCGGAAATTAAAAGACGGAAAAATAAGAGGGATCAATAATTAGTTTTAAACATCTTTGAACGCTTTGATCTTCCTCGATTGACTCTGACAATTAAAAGAAAAATAGTAGGGAGTGAGTGTAGGAGAGATTCATTGACAGTTGAAGCAAAACCTATTTTGGGCAAAAGAAGCAAAATAGAAATTAAAATGATATTTGAACAAAGAAAGAGTTAGAAACATAGCTTTTGATCTGATGGCGCGTGGCTGAAAGATCTTTGATTAACCCTGAAAATTGGGCACAAAGAAGAAAAATGTTAGTGCATTAAAGATCTACAAACCTAATGGATTAATGCAACCAGATTAATAGAATAACTAAAGGTAAGGCAAACAGTACAAGGCAAACAAAAAGTTTTGAAGCAAGGGTAAACCCTGATTTTTTGGAAATGAGGTTTTTAGGAGAAAAACACTATGTTAATGGATGACATCTACCTAACAGTGATTAGTGGTCATGATGAAAAAAAAAACAGCTAAAATAAAATCAGGGTTTAAAGCAAATGATTTAAACATGAAAAGTGAATAATTTAATATATTTAAGAATTAAAAAAAATCAACAGTTCGATTAAAAAAAGTCATGAAAATATTTAAATAAAAGATGGTTTAAGTAATTTAAATAAAAAGTTAGGATTAGAAAGGAAATAAATAAATAACAAAAAAGGTTATGTAATTAAAATAAATAAATAAATAAATTGAAAAAATACGTAGCTGGGATTCATTGTGGATGACTTCTGAGTGTTCATGGTAGGCATGCGCTTTAGTCCTTTAGATGTTGCTTTAGTACGTATCCAGTGACTACTGATTGAAGGCATACCGTAAATCCTCGCTAGCCATGAATACCGGATCCCATGGGAAGTCTTTGTAAAAAATTAATTTGTCCAACCTGGGTATCGAACCCAGGCGTATTCACTTCACAGCCTTCATCTCTTGCCAATTGTGTTGCGTTTTGTTGTTGAAACATAACCACCACACAAATATAATATATGAAAGTATTAATTAATGGAGAAAGTCAAAAGTAAACAAACCTGGCCCCACGTGTATGGACTGGGCGAATCAGCACTGGAGAGAGGGAGGAGACTTTTTGACTGTCCATTAAGCGCGCTCCACGCACGAGGAGAGAGGAATTATAATTCTTGCCAGCCAATGGATTGACTTTAAACAGCCACGCGGTTCAACCCACTTTGTATCATTACTATTCATCTTCTTCCACGCATTACCTGCGGATCCAGCCGTGGAAATTGCTGCAGAATTTCCTGCAGATAAACCTTCAATTTTTCTGGAATTTTAAAACCTGCAAAATCAATTTAAACACGCAAACGTAGCGACCCAGATTTACTAATTAACAAGCTAGGAATCCATTGGTGCCATCGGTTTGGACATTTACGGCCTGCAAGTTGCAATACGAACAAGAAAATAGAATGTGCCCTAGCCATGGCAACGTGTGTTACGGGCTTCAAAGCTTTGCTTCAATGGTCCAAACCTGTCCTGAGAAGTCGATTGGGATCAATGAATGGTCTTGAAACTGGCTGCAATTTGTTTTACGAAATGCCCTAGTTTTTGAGAATTTTTTGTAAGCTTTGAATCCTTATGCTCTAATCCAAATTTCGTCCCCTTGCAATGCTGAATGGATGGGTATATATATGTGAAAGAATTAGGTCAATGGTTTAGGAAATATGTCATTTAATTTGGAGAAAAGAGTTTGATTGAAAATTTTAATGATTTCTTTCTATTTTTGTCTCAATCTTGATTCAATATTTTCCAATCACATTCACCATGAATTTTTCATCAAAATAAGCATATTTGGATGATTGGATTTGATTGGAATCAAAGCAAATAAGATCTCTTACCAACTTTACTATTTTATATAATTAATTTATGATTTAAAATGATTAAAAACCATACAATAATTAATAAAACAAGAAAAATAAAAAGGCTCTTGTTTTGGGGCGTGCATGGGCTTAGAATAATGATAGGATCAAAAGAATGTAAGCCCATTTGGAAATATTTGGAGTTTCGGTCTTTTTCTCTTCCTGCATGCCCTTGAAAATAGGTGAACTTGTACACCTTGCCATTTCCATATATTTCACCATTTCTTCAAGTTCTTGGACTTTTTAGAAACCTTGAGGAGTCTTCTAACCAATGTCTTTGGACTCATATCAAAAGAATTTTCCATGCTCTTTGTATGCTCTTTTGAAAAAGATGACTTTTGGTTGACTTTCAAAAGGACCTATAATGTTTTGAGTCATATCTATCAAATGAAGCATTTTTGGACTTGGCTTGTGAGAGAATTTTTTTTCGAGAATCCAATTTCCATCCAAATGAGAATTGGATGGAAAATTTCTGATGTTCCATGTAGGAGTTATGGCTGGTCAAAATTCAGTTGACTTTCTCCTATGAAAACCCTAATTGAGGAACTTTTGACTTTGTTGATTTCTGATCTTTTCTTGATGAACTATGATCAATCCTTGATCAAATAGTGAATGATACTTAAAAATAAGTTTGTTGACAAAAAGTCAGGAGCTTTGACTGTACTTTGACCACAGTTGACTTTTTAGGTCAAACTAGTCGACTGTTGACTTTTTGAGCAATTGAGTGATCAATCCTTTGAATTGAGGCCTGAATTTTGTCATGGAGATATTTTGAAATATCATAATCCATATGATATGCATTGGAGCCTTTGATCCATTTATTTTCTTCAGGAAACCACAAACCCTAGTTCCTTGAGCCTTTATTTAGGATGGATGTTTTTGAGTCTTGATCTTTGATATGAGTTTGAATAAGAGAAATAGTATGGGAAAATTTTGGGGTATGACAAATTTCTAATGGCCTTAATCAATAGGCTATATGTACAAGCTTCCAAAATGTTTAAGAACACTGTTGATCAATCCCATAAGCATATTGATGGTTCCTCTTATAGTTTTAAGGTGTTTTATTAAATAGAGAGGTTAAAAAAAATTTAGGTGAGAGGCTGCATTGCCTTTGTAATTTAGGAATTACTTTCATATCTTTTACAAGACTCAGATCTCTTAAACATGGACCTGGCGGGCTTTCACACTTTTTCTCTTTCACAATCTTTGAAGCTTCAAGATTCGTTGCTTAATTCATCTATGTTTTAGAAATTCATATGGGATTTGAATTATTTTGTCTGATGAGGCTTGATAAATTTTCTAGATATAAGCCATTATTAGAGAGATTGTTTGGCTAAAGGTTATTAGGGATTCTACCAAATCCTGCTTGATATTAAGTGTAGTCCTTGGCTTAGGCAACTTGATCTCACAAGTATAAAAAAATTGATCATCTTGATTAATAGATGAAGACTTCACATCATAGTATTTTCACCATCAAAACCCTTGAGATCATATGATTATTGCAGTCATTGTACTTGCAAACACATAATCCATAATATTTGTTATATTCTTGCAGGTAGAGAATTAAGACAAAAGCTTGATCCTAAAAGTGATGAAGGCATCTTTCTAGAGTATTCCATTAACAGTAGAGCATGTCGTGTGTTTAGAAAGCACACAAAATATATGACGGAATCTATAAATTTCCTTGTTAATGATGACCAAACCAAAGTGATTCCCCACAAAGACAATGATTTTACCCTCATTGGTAAAAATGTTGTGCAAGATGTGCCATACAAGAAAGCTAAAACCTTGTAGTCTTCTGAAGAAGATGAAGATTCTCACAATGTTGAAGATAATGCTCCTTAAATAAAAGAACCATCATCAAAGATTAAAATAATCATCATTTTGAAAATATTAAGGGAGTTCTAAATGAAGGAATCAATACTCGAAGAAAAGAACTAGTTAATTACAGAGATATGAAATTTAGTATGTGTTTTATTTCAAAAAATGAACCCAAGAATGTGAAAGAGGCCCCTCAATGATGAATAATAGGTCAAATTATATGCATGAAGAACTTGTTTGGTTTGAAAGAAATGAAGTATGGGAACTTGTTCCTATACTGAACTCTGCAAACATCATTACCAATAAATGGTTACACAAATAAGTATAATTAGAATGGGAATTCTACTAGAAATAAAGAGTCTCTTATGTCACAAGGATATACTCAAATCTAATGGGTTTATTTTAATAAAACCATTGCTCCTATTTACCGTCTCGAAGCGATCAAATTGTTACTAGAATTTTCATGTCTCCTTAAGTTCAAACTTTACCAGATGGATGTGAAAACTTCCTTCCTCAATAGGTACTTGAAATAGGAAGTCTTTATTGAGCATCAAAAAGGATTCATTGATCCTTGTCTTCCTAATTATGTTTAGAAACTTTGAAAATCTCTACATGGGCTCAATCAAGCTCTTAAAGCTTGGTAGGAGAGACTTACATAATTTCTTTGTTTTCAAGTAAACAAAATGAAGGATGGCCTATTTATTTCCCACCACAAGTATGTTAGAAATATTGTGAAGAAATTTAGGATTGAGAATGCAAGGCATAGACAAACCCATGTTGCTACTCATGTCAAGCTCTCTAAAGATAAATAAGGAGTGAGTGTCGATGAAAACCTCCATCTGACTATGATTTATAGCCTCTTGTATCTCACTTCCGATCATCCTGACATTATTATATGTGTTAGTGTGTGCTTGCTATCAAGCCAATCCTAATATTAGTTATCTTACATAAGTCAAGGGAATCATTAAGTACATAAGTGGAACAATCTCAATATGCACCTTTGTACTTTTTTGATACAAATTCTTCTCTTGTTATATTTTATGAAGTTGATTGAGTGGGTAATGTTGAGGATAGAAGAAGTACTTCTAGGGGATGTTTCTTTCTAAAAAACAATTTAATATCTTGGTTTCGTAAAAAGTATAATTGTGATTTTTTTCCAACTGCAATAACTGAGTACATTGCTGCTGGAAGTAGCTGCCCTGGACTTTTATGCTGAAAAAAATGCTCAAAGAGTATAATTTGACACAATATGTCATGACATTATATTGTGACAACTTGAATTCTATTAATACTTCTAAATATCGTGTCCAACATATTATAATGAAACATATCGACATTTTACATCACTTCATCATGGACCTCGTAGAAGAAAAGAAAAACACCCTTGAGCATGTTTGAACAAACAAATAATTAAATGATATTTTTACAAAAGCTCTTGATGCTATCCAATTTTAAATCTTAGATCAACTTTAAATATGTGCGTTATTGACTTTTAGTAATTAGAGAGTGCGTGGATGAAGAGTGTGTGGGCCAATGGAAATCTTATAAGCCTACTAGTATCAAGAAAAATGTATCTATTGTCCTTCAGTCCAACACTTATGTTTCATTTTATAAATATTCAAAAATGAAATTTTGGATCTTTCATTTACATAACTCGACTCTCTCTAACCTTGCATCTCCCTATGAACCTATGAATCTCTATAGCCCCAAGGTTGAAACTAGACATGGTACCAATACTCCTAGTAAGGACAAGAAGACCGTGAAGAAAAAAGTTCCCAAAAAGGATAGAGTTGTCACGAATGGCCACCGTGTTTGCATGAAAGGCATTAGGAATGGAGACAAAGTCAATGGTAAGTCCAAATGTATTTGTCCTCATGTCAAGCTAAAGGAGATCAAGCGTAGGATGTATAAATTTGTTGGTCAGACTCTCATTTCCATGTATAACCTAACCAGTGGTGGTTCTATTTCTCGTAAAAACATAAATGCTTCCAAGGATCCTGAAAAGACTCACTTAGTTGAGAGATCCCAAGATGATGTTCTGCTTAACATTTATCATCTTAGTATGGTGCTTCCAAATATTGACCAAGGTAATACCACAAATCCTATCATCCATAGTGACATTTCACTTGCTAGCAATGTGAATAAGGATATAGTTAAGCAGAGAGAGATGTGATAAATGATGTGATTCACAAGGTGGATAAGATGAATCAAACTATTGATCCTTTCATTGACTGTGATAATCCACCTATTCATAATGTTATTAAAAAAATTCTAAATGTTGAAACTGATCCTACTAAACCCATATGCATGACACCCCCACTAGTGTTAAACCTAACATTGTTTGTGAAAATATTTGTAAAGATGTCATCGATAGTGTCAATAAATTGAGAGAGAGAGAGAGAGGGGGAGAGAGAGATGGAGAGAGAGACTATTGAAAATGAAGAGATAAATGCTGAAGTTAGTAATGAAAAAGAGGAGGAAATTCAATATGTTAGTAGAGATGTCTCTAAAGAAATCAGTAAAAGTCACTATGTTGATAATATTGAAAATAAAAATAAGGAATTTAGTCAAGATGTTAGTGAAGTAGTGAAGATATAAATGAAATTGAAGGTGTGATTGAGAAGGATGATGAAGCTGTAAGTGAAGATTTTAGTATAAATGTTAATGACATTGAAGGTATTTCAAAGAAGAATTATGAGGTTGTTATTCATGATGTCAATATCAATGAAGAAGTCATTGTGGATGCTGAAAAAGTTATAAGTGAAGAGTTTAGAATAATGTTAGTAATCATGTCAATGACAATGTAGATGTCACTGAGGAGACTGAGGAAGTTAGTGGAGATATGAATAATGATGTTGATGAAATTGTTCATGGAGTACATGCTATGAGAAAAATGTTGAACTTGTATCTCCATACACAGGAGAAGGGTAAATTGTGGAGGTTTGTAAAATGATGGTTTAAAACAAAATCTTTTTTGGAATCAAAGTTTGAAAACATTTTATCAAAAATGTTAGCAAATGCAGCAGAAATTCTAAATAAAGAAAATGAAGTTTCAGGATAACTTCCCACCAAACAATGAATTGGAGAATGAATCAGTTAGTTTTCACACCAAACACCGAACAAAGATTCAAGCAGTTAGTCTCTAATCCAAAATAAAAATTTTCATAGGATGATCTTGAACCGAGATGGAGTTTTTAGTTGGCTATCCTCCAAACCAAACCGAGGTTTTATACGGGTTGACCATGAATCAAACTGAGATTTTTTTCTGTTGATCTTGAACCTACTAAGCTTTTACATATGCTGAACTCAATAACCGTGTGAGACTTTATACTAGGATTATCTCTAACAGGCTAAAATTTTAACCGAATTGAACTTAAGAATCATTATGAATATTTTTGACTAGTTATTCTTCACGAAATCGAAAGTGGGCTTTTCTTTAACGACAAAGCTCACAGACCAAATATAGACTTAATTTAATCCCCTAAAATCATTTTTGGTGATTTTAATTAAAAAATATAGGCTTCAAAATACTTTTAGAGTGTATGATTTAGCTATAATACTTCTTGAAACATCCAAGTGTCATTATAATATACTTATAACTTAAACGGACACGATCAATTGAGCTTTCACACTTCCTCTTTTTTTGTGGAATCATGTTTTACAGGTTTATTGATCAAGGAAGATCTCAATCCTTGGATATGCTTTTGATTATGACAAATAATAATTAAAGTGCAAGCATAACAAGCGGTCAAAGATGCAATCAGACCAAGTAGATAAAGCTAGAGTTTAAAGATGACTACAGATTCCTATGATAATTAGCACCTAAATAGTATATGATAAGCCTCATCTCAAATTAAATCTCAAGAAAATGTTTAGAAGATTGAATTAAATGTATCTAACAAGTCTTGAAGTGTGTGAAAGCTTTCCTTGACACATCTGAGTGAATAAGCATTGTAAAAGCATAAGGGCATTCTCACAAAGATATACAACTTGTCACACATACTAAAACGATGTTTATAACTTATTTTTCTTAAAAAAGTATTTCTAAAAATGTCTTGAAGTCGTGCCACATGAATTGAGAGTTGTTAAAAAAATTATGGGCAATTTTTCATGCAGGCCAATCGATTAGCACTTATACCCAATCAATTGAGTTGGTGTAAAAATGTGTCCTAAATGTTTAGTACAACATCTTAATGAATGGTTACGGCTATGTATCCTTTATTTTCTTTTGAAAATTTCTAATTGATTATTTTTAAGTCAACTAATTGATTAATGCATATGCCAATCGATTGGCTCATCATGTTTGGTGATTGGAAAAGTATCAAGTGTACTATTTTGCCTTTTATAGTAATATGGGGTAAATTCTCTGAATGTCGATCACAAGGACTGCGTACTAAATATCGAGTTCAATTCGTGGTTCAATTAAACAAAACTATAATGGGGTTTTGTTTGATGATTGATAATAAATAATAAGTAA